>NW_028156611.1:55000-189071 GCF_964263955.1 Coregonus lavaretus
GTTTACCGTAACGTAATGTCATAAGGAAATCACCAGGAGGCAGTCCAGCTGGATGTTTACCGTAACGTAATGTCATAAGGAAATCACCAGGAGGCAGGCAGGGGGTCCAGCTGGATGTTTACCGTAACGTAATGTCATAAGGAAATCACCAGGAGGCAGGGAGGGAGTCCAGCTGGATGTTTACCGTAACGTAATGTCATAAGGAAATCACCAGGAGGCAGTCCAGCTGGATGTTTACCGTAACGTAATGTCATAAGGAAATCACCAGGAGGCAGGGAGGGAGTCCAGCTGGATGTTTCCCGTAACGTAATGTCATAAGGAAATCACCAGGAGGCAGGGAGGGGGTCCAGCTGGATGTTTACCATAACGTAATGTCATAAGGAAATCACCAGGAGGCAGGGAGGGAGTCCAGCTGGATGTTTACCGTAACGTAATGTCATAAGGAAATCACCAGGAGGCAGTCCAGCTGGATGTTTACCGTAACGTAATGTCATAAGGAAATCACCAGGAGGCAGTCCAGCTGGATGTTTACCGTAACGTAATGTCATAAGGAAATCACCAGGAGGCAGTCCAGCTGGATGTTTACCGTAACGTAATGTCATAAGGAAATCACCAGGAGGCAGGGAGGGAGTCCAGCTGGATGTTTACCGTAACGTAATGTCATAAGGAAATCACCAGGAGGCAGGGAGGGAGTCCAGCTGGATGTTTACCATAACGTAATGTCATAAGGAAATCACCAGGAGGCAGGGAGGGAGTCCAGCTGGATGTTTACCATAACGTAATGTCATAAGGAAATCACCAGGAGGCAGTCCAGCTGGATGTTTACCGTAACGTAATGTCATAAGGAAATCACCAGGAGGCAGTCCAGCTGGATGTTTACCGTAACGTAATGTCATAAGGAAATCACCAGGAGGCAGTCCAGCTGGATGTTTACCGTAACGTAATGTCATAAGGAAATCACCAGGAGGCAGTCCAGCTGGATGTTTACCGTAACGTAATGTCATAAGGAAATCACCAGGAGGCAGTCCAGCTGGATGTTTACCGTAACGTAATGTCATAAGGAAATCACCAGGAGGCAGGGAGGGAGTCCAGCTGGATGTTTACCGTAACGTAATGTCATAAGGAAATCACCAGGAGGCAGGGAGGCAGTCCAGCTGGATGTTTACCGTAACGTAATGTCATAAGGAAATCACCAGGAGGCAGGGAGGGAGTCCAGCTGGATGTTTACCGTAACGTAATGTCATAAGGAAATCACCAGGAGGCAGGGAGGGAGTCCAGCTGGATGTTTACCGTAACGTAATGTCATAAGGAAATCACCAGGAGGCAGGGAGGGAGTCCAGCTGGATGTTTACCGTAACGTAATGTCATAAGGAAATCACCAGGAGGCAGGGAGGGAGTCCAGCTGGATGTTTACCATAACGTAATGTCATAAGGAAATCACCAGGAGGCAGGGAGGGAGTCCAGCTGGATGTTTACCGTAACGTAATGTCATAAGGAAATCACCAGGAGGCAGGGAGGGAGTCCAGCTGGATGTTTACCGTAACGTAATGTCATAAGGAAATCACCAGGAGGCAGTCCAGCTGGATGTTTACCGTAACGTAATGTCATAAGGAAATCACCAGGAGGCAGGGAGGGAGTCCAGCTGGATGTTTACCGTAACGTAATGTCATAAGGAAATCACCAGGAGGCAGGGAGGGAGTCCAGCTGGATGTTTACCATAACGTAATGTCATAAGGAAATCACCAGGAGGCAGGGAGGGAGTCCAGCTGGATGTTTACCGTAACGTAATGTCATAAGGAAATCACCAGGAGGCAGGGAGGGAGTCCAGCTGGATGTTTACCGTAACGTAATGTCATAAGGAAATCACCAGGAGGCAGTCCAGCTGGATGTTTACCGTAACGTAATGTCATAAGGAAATCACCAGGAGGCAGGGAGGGGGTCCAGCTGGATGTTTACCGTAACGTAATGTCATAAGGAAATCACCAGGAGGCAGGGAGGGGGTCCAGCTGGATGTTTACCGTAACGTAATGTCATAAGGAAATCACCAAGAGGCAGGGAGGGGGTCCAGCTGGATGTTTACCGTAACGTAATGTCATAAGGAAATCACCAGGAGGCAGGGAGGGAGTCCAGCTGGATGTTTACCGTAACGTAATGTCATAAGGAAATCACCAGGAGGCAGGGAGGGAGTCCAGCTGGATGTTTACCGTAACGTAATGTCATAAGGAAATCACCAGGAGGCAGTCCAGCTGGATGTTTACCGTAACGTAATGTCATAAGGAAATCACCAGGAGGCAGGGAGGCAGTCCAGCTGGATGTTTACCGTAACGTAATGTCATAAGGAAATCACCAGGAGGCAGGGAGGGAGTCCAGCTGGATGTTTACCGTAACGTAATGTCATAAGGAAATCACCAGGAGGCAGGGAGGGAGTCCAGCTGGATGTTTACCGTAACGTAATGTCATAAGGAAATCATCTTTCTTCATGGCATTTCTGTTCTATCATCTGTGCTAACTCTGCACTCTAAATACAAATAAAACAATGATTGAAAATGTTACATTTCACTTCGTAGTTCCGTGTAGCTCAGTTGGTAGAGCATGGCGCTTGCAACGCCAGGGTTGTGGGTTCGATTCGATTCCCACGGGGGGCCAGTATGAAAAATGTATGCACTCACTAACTGTAAAATCGCTCTGGATAAGAGCGTCTGCTAAATGACAAAAATATAAAAATATTTTCAATTCGATACATAGCCTATCATGAAAACGGATACTAACTAAGAATAGCTCTACATATTCTGACATAGGAACATGCTGGGATTACCTGTCAGAATACATTTAATCCCAGATTACATGTAACCTAGTGGTTGTTTCTGACAAACCCAAATCCTGGGTCTACATCAACCCTGGCTTGCCTCTACCTCTGCCCCGCCCAAAACACTACACACACACACACAACACTGTCTACAACACTACACACACAACACTGTCCACTACACTACACACACAACACTGTCCACTACACTGCATACAGTGCATTCGGAAAGTATTCAGACCCCTTGACCTTTTCCACATTTTGTTACGTTACAGCCTTATTCTAAAATGGATTAAATAAAATAAAAATCTCATAAATATACACACAGTACCCCATAATGACAAAGCGAAAACCGTTTTTTATACTTAATTTTTTTAAAATAAAATACACTTTTTACATAACTAGTCACACCCTTTGCTATGAGACTCGAAAATGAGCTCAGGTGCATCCTGTTTCCACTGACCATCCTTGAGATGTTTCTACAACTTGATTGGAGTCCACCTGTGGTAAATTCAATTGACCGGCCAAACTGAGCAATCGGGGGAGAAGGACCTTGGTCAGGGAGGTGACCAAGAACCCGATGGTCACTCTGACAGAGCTCCAGAGTTCCTCTGTGGAGATGGGAGAACCTTCCAGAAGGACAACCATCTCTGCAGCACTCCACCAATCAGGCCTATATGGTAGAGTGGCCAGACGGAAGCCACTCCTCGGTAAAAAGCACATGACAGCCCGCTTGGAGTTTGCCAAAAGGCACCTAAAGGTCTGTCACACCACGTGAAACAAGATTCTCTGGTCTGATGAAACCAAAATTGAACTCTTTGGCCTGAATGCCAAGCGTCACGTCTGGAGGAAACCTGGCACCATCCCTACGGTGAAGCATGGTGGTGGCAGCATCATGCTGTGGATATGTTTTTCAGCGGCAGGGACTGGGAGACTAGTCAGGATCGAGGGAAAGACGAACGGAATACAGAGTGATCCTTAATGAAAACCTGCTCCAGAGCGCTCAGGACCTCAGACTGGGGCGAAGGTTCACCTTTCAACAGGACAACGACCCGAAGCACACAGCCAAGACAACGCAGGAGTGGCTTCGGGACAAGTCTCTGAATGTCCTTGAGCGGCCCAGCCAGAGCCTGGACTTGAACCCGATCGAACATCTCTGGAGAGACCTGAAAATAGCTGTGCAGCAACGCTCCCTATCCAACCTGACAGAGCTTGTGAGGATCTGCAGAGAAGAATGGGAGAAACTCCCCAAATACAGGTGTGCCAAGCTTGTAGCGTCATACCCAAGAAGACTCGAGGCTGTAATCGCTGCCAAAGGTGCTTCAACAAAGTACTGAGTAAAGGGTCTGAATACGTATGTAAATGTGATATCCGTTTTTTATTTGTAATACATTTGCAAAAATTTATAAAAAAACAGTTTTTGCTTCGTCATTATGGGGTATTGTGTGTAGATTGATAAGGGGGAAAAAACAATGTAATCAACTTTAGAATAAGGCTGTAACGTAACAAAATGTGGAAAAAGTCAAGGGGTCTGAATACTTTCTGAATGCACTGTACATAACACTGTCCATAACTCCACATAAACACTGTCCATAACTCCACATAAACACTGTCCATAACTCCACATAAACACTGTCCATAACTCCACATAAACACTGTCCATAACTCCACATAAACACTGTCCATAACTCTACATAAACACTGTCCATATCTCCACATAAACACTGTCCATAACACCACATAAACACTGTCCATAACACCACATAAACACTGTCCATAACACCACATAAACACTGTCCATAACACCACATAAACACTGTCCATAACTCCACATAAACACTGTCCATAACACTACATAAACACCACATAAACACTGTCCATAACACCACATAAACACTGTCCATAACTCCACATAAACACTGTCCATAACTCCACATAAACACTGTCCATAACACTACATTAACACTACATAAACACTGTCCATAACTCCACATAAACACTACATAACATACCAGAGAGCTATCCTACGAAGCACACTAGATCTACTCGGGTTTTTCTAAAGCTAACCAGGTTCCGTTAGCTTCACATTGATTCCAGCTCTCAGGCTTCATCCGTACTACGACGGTGGCTAACGCTCGTCCGCCTGCCTCTAACTCTAGCAGGCTTGTAACTGCGCCTGCGTGTCTCACATGGCTAGTCGAACGCCAAACAATGCTGAAACATCAATCCATGGGCGCGTCGGTGCCACATTTTAAAATTTGTGCCAAAATCAAAATGAAAGAAAAGTTATCTTGTAAATTCAGCAGGCTTATGGTGTGAAATATTATTTCAGAAGTGCCGTCTTTATGTTATGACTTATCGATAATGCCGTCTTTGGCGTGCTTATCAATGCATGCACGAGCACATTTCGACCCACTCCCATCGCTCCTTTAATCTGTGGAACAGCTTGTTGTGTTGTGGCCATAGACATCATCCATAGAAGGGTTTTGGAACCTCTGGCCCTGGTAATTTGACTGTTAAAAACACCATTGGTACACTAGCAATGGCTGCCTGTCTCGACTTGAATGGGAACTGCCATCTATGGATTATATATGTTTATGGTTGGTTGTGGCTGTCAGTTTTGCCTTCAGCAAATTTCTAAATACAATCGTGCGAAAAACATACAGATTGGAAAGCAAATGCGTCATGTGATATTTTAACAGCACTTGTTAAAAAAACATTTGATTAATAAAATATTTTAAAATCAGTCTTCCTGAAATGGAGAGGAGGATGATGCAATCTTTGTGAAAGGGAGGGAATCTGATTTCAGCTCTGACACTTCATTCAGGATAAATGGAGTGAGACCTGAGAAAGCCTGCCCTGGAGAAGCTTAGTTCTGAAGGATTTGTTGCCATAGAAATGTACCTGGCTAAAAAAGGTGAGCCACTTTCGTATAACTGGTTATCCTGAGTTGAACTCAAGAGTTGCCTCGCTAACTCCTCAAACCCTGTACGTAATATTCCCCTCTGGGTCTCTCCCCAACTGACCTACATTACTCACGCAACCTCCACACACACACACACACACACACACACACACACACAAACACCCTTCCTCTCCAACTCTCTCCCCTCTCAGAGCAACTCCCCTCCCATTGCCCGCAGACATGCCTGACCTCAGCTACATCCCATTAAAGGAGTGTTTGGGACCTGCCTGACCTCAGCTACATCCCATTAAAGGAGTGTTTAGGACCTGCCTGACCTCTGCTACATCCCATTAAAGGAGTGTTTAGGACCTGCCTGACCTCAGCTACATCCCATTAAAGGAGTGTTTAGGACCTGCCTGACCTCAGCTACATCCCATTAAAGGAGTGTTTGGGACCTGCCTGACCTCTGCTACATCCCATTAAAGGAGTGTTTAGGACCTGCCTGACCTCAGCTACATCCCATTAAAGGAGTGTTTGGGACCTGCCTGACCTCAGCTACATCCCATTAAAGGAGTGTTTAGGACCTGCCTGACCTCAGCTACATCCCATTAAAGGAGTGTTTAGGACCTGCCTGACCTCTGCTACATCCCATTAAAGGAGTGTTTAGGACCTGCCTGACCGGGCCGACCTCTAACACACAGCTTGACCTCTACTGACACACCAATAAAGACGTGTTTAGGACCGGTGCCACACAGCAGGAAAAGCCATAACACATCAACCAGATTAAAAACAAGAGTTTTATGTTAGTCCTGCCTGTGGTTAGTCGGTCCAACCAACATGAACACGTTTCCACATTACACGCGCAATATAAATGCCCATTCTGATCCTGCCTGTGGTTAGTAGGTCCAAACAACATGAACACGTTTCCACATTACACGCGCAATATAAATGCCCACTCTGATCCTGCCTGTGGTTAGTCGGTCCAACCAACATGAACACGTTTCCAAATTACACGCGCAATATAAATGCCCATTCTGATCCTGCCTGTGGTTAGTAGGTCCAAACAACATGAACACGTTTCCACATTACACGCGCAATATAAATGCCCACTCTGATCCTGCCTGTGGTTAGTCGGTCCAACCAACATGAACACGTTTCCACATTACACGCGCAATATAAATGCCCATTCTGATCCTGCACTGTGTTAGCGGTAAAACTCACAACTGCAAATTAGTGAACCACTTCCACCACAAGCAAACACTACAATTATTTAAGAGCTATTGGAATTTGTAACTAAAAGGAATGCAAATCTCCCTCTCTCTCTCTCTCTCTCTCTCTAACCAATTAGCAAAGAGTTGACACATCAATCGAACACTTCTAACCATAGACACACCACACCAGATCAGGTCCCACCTACACTTGAGCGATGTTAGTAGTTAGTCTCTAGCGGCTACATTGCTATTGGACATTGCTAACTACATTCTAACTAGTGTCTGGCTACAGGCTCCAGATCATGCTACAGGCCCATTGGTTTCTACCTCCAGTTACCTGTGATGATGGCTGGATCCATCCAGCTGGTCGTGCCCGTCCCAGAGCTCCCGTCCCAGCTAAGGCTATGTGACACGCCCCCCGGACCACCAGACCCTGGTCCCGACACTGACCCGGCCCCCGGCCCGAAGCCCAGCGGCGGCCCCGTGTGGTGAACACTGGACGAAGAGGAGGAGGAGGAGGAAGAGGAGGAGGAGGAGTTGGGCGGCAGCCCGCCAAAGCTGATGTTGATGTTTGGCAGTAGTGTCCTAAGGGCCTGCTGGCACTCCTTAATGTTTCTATGCTGATCTAGTGAAACCCCCCCAACACCACCACTGCTTTCTGCTGCACACAGAGACACACAGAGACACACAGAGACACACAGAGACACACAGACACACAGAGACACAGACACACAGAGACACACAGAGACACAACAACCTCTTAGACCACAGAGGGCAGGAGAGTCAAAGATGCCACTTCTCAAAACTCTATTCATGTCAATTCAAAATTCAACAAAGACAACATGCAGTATATGTAAATACATTGACACTCTAATCAAGACAATCTGCTCAAAACCATAATCATACCAAAGAACACCACACATACACTTTATAGCAATTAGGCTACTAAATTGTGACTCCAACTAAATTACACTACTTATCAAAAAGACAAACACACTAAGAAATCTCCTCCATATCTATACTGCACAACATTACACAGAGAGAGAGAGAGAGAGAGGAGAGAGACAGAGAGACAGAGAGACAGAGAGAGAGAGAGAGAGAGAGAGAGAGAGAGAGACAGAGAGAAACAGAGAGAGAGAGAGAGAGAGAGAGAGAGAGACAGAGAGAGTGAGAGACAGCGAGACAGAGACAGTGAGAGACAGTGAGAGACAGTGAGAGACAGTGAGAGACAGTGAGAGACAGAGAGAGACAGAGACAGAGAAAGAGAGACAGAGACAGAGAGAGACAGCGAGACAGAGACAGTGAGAGACAGTGAGAGACAGAGAGAGAGAAAGAGAGAGAGAGAGAGAGAGAGACAGAGAGACAGAAAGAGAGAGAGAGCGAGACAGAGAGAGACAGAGAGAGAGAATGAGGGAGGAGGAGACTGGGGTGAGGGAGAAGGAGACTGGGGTGAGGGAGAAGGAGACTGGGGTGAGGGAGGAGGGGTTGTGGTGAGGGAGGGGTTGTGGTGAGGAAGGAGGAGCCTGGTGTGAGGAAGGAGGAGCCTGGTGTGAGGAAGGAGGAGCCTGGTGTGAGGAAGGAGGAGCCTGGGGTGAGGAAGGAGGAGCCTGGGGTGAGGGAGGAGGAGCCTGGGGTGAGGGAGGAGGCGTTGTGGTGAGGGAGATGGAGATGAGCTGCCTCTCCTCTCCTCGGTCTCACAGCCTCTCCTCCGTCTCACAGCCTCTCCTCCGTCTCACAGCCTCTCCTCCGTCTCACAGCCTCTCCTCCGTCTCACAGCCTCTCCTCCGTCTCACAGCCTCTCCTCCGTCTCACAGCCTCTCCTCGGTCTCACAGCCTCTCCTCTGTCTCACAGCCTCTCATCTTTCGGCCTCACAGCCTCTCCTCGGTATCACAGCCTCTCCTCGGTCTCACAGCCTCTCCTCCGTCTCACAGCCTCTCCTCCGTCTCACAGCCTCTCCTCCGTCTCACAGCCTCTCCTCTTTCTGTCTCACAGCCTCTCCTCTTTCTGTCTCACAGCCTCTCCTCTTTCTGTCTCACAGCCTCTCCTCTTTCTGTCTCACAGCCTCTCCTCTTTCTGTCTCACAGCCTCTCCTCTTTCTGTCTCACAGCCTCTCCTCTTTCTGTCTCACAGCCTCTCCTCTTTCTGTCTCACAGCCTCTCCTCTTTCTGTCTCACAGCCTCTCCTCGGTCTCACAGCCTCTCCTCTTTCGGTCTCACAGCCTCTCCTCTTTCGGTCTCACAGCCTCTCCTCTTTCGGTCTCACAGCCTCTCCTCTTTCGGTCTCACAGCCTCTCCTCTTTCGGCCTCACAGCCTCTCCTCTTTCGGTCTCACAGCCTCTCCTCTTTCGGTCTCACAGCCTCTCCTCTTTCGGTCTCACAGCCTCTCCTCTTTCGGTCTCACAGCCTCTCCTCTTTCGCTCTCACAGCCTCTCCTCTTTCGGCCTCACAGCCTCTCCTCTTTCGGGCTCACAGCCTCTCCTCTTTCGGGCTCACAACCTCTCCTCGGGCTCACAGCCTCTCCTCGGGCTCACAGCCTCTCCTCGGGCTCACAGCCTCTCCTCTTTCGGTCTCACAGCCTCTCCTCTTTCGGTCTCACAGCCTCTCCTCGGGCTCACAGCCTCTCCTCTTTCGGTCTCACAGCCTCTCCTCTTTCGGTCTCACAGCCTCTCCTCTTTCGGTCTCACAGCCTCTCCTCTTTCGGTCTCACAGCCTCTCCTCGGTCTCACAGCCTCTCCTCCGTCTCACAGCCTCTCCTCCGTCTCACAGCCTCTCCTCGGTCTCACAGCCTCTCCTCTTTCGGTCTCACAGTCTGATGTTGGATTGTTAGGAAGGAGGTGGGGGTAAGCTGCTGTAACCCTCCAGCTTTCCCCACAGGACCAACTAGCTGCCTCTGTGCATCATTCACAGTGCTGTAACCCTCCAGCTTTAACCCACAGGACCAACTAGCTGCCTCTGTGCATCATTCACAGTGCTGTAACCCTCCTGCTTTAACCCACAGGACCAACTAGCTGCCTCTGTGCATCATTCACAGTGCTGTAACCCTCCTGCTTTACCCACAGGACCAACTAGCTGCCTCTGTGCATCATTCACAGTGCTGTAACCCTCCAGCTTTCCCCACAGGACCAACTAGCTGCCTCTGTGCATCATTCACAGTGCTGTAACCCTCCAGCTTTCCCCACAGGACCAACTAGCTGCCTCTGTGCATCATTCACAGTGATGTAACCCTCCTGCTTTACCCACAGGACCAACTAGCTGCCTCTGTGCATCATTCACAGTGCTGTAACCCTCCAGCTTTCCCCACAGGACCAACTAGCTGCCTCTGTGCATCATTCACAGTGCTGTAACCCTCCAGCTTTCCCCACAGGACCAACCAGCTGCCTCTGTGCATCATTCACAGTGCTGTAACCCTCCAGCTTTCCCCACAGGACCAACTAGCTGCCTCTGTGCATCATTCACAGTGCTGTAACCCTCCAGCTTTCCCCACAGGACCAACCAGCTGCCTCTGTGCATCATTCACAGTGCTGTAACCCTCCAGCTTTCCCCACAGGACCAACCAGCTGCCTCTGTGCATCATTCACAGTGCTGTAACCCTCCAGCTTTCCCCACAGGACCAACTAGCTGCCTCTGTGCATCATTCACAGTGATGTAACCCTGCAGCTTTCCCCACAGGACCAACTAGCTGCCTCTGTGCATCATTCACAGTGCTGTAACCCTCCAGCTTTCCCCACAGGACCAACTAGCTGCCTCTGTGCATCATTCACAGTGCTGTAACCCTCCAGCTTTCCCCACAGGACCAACCAGCTGCCTCTGTGCATCATTCACAGTGCTGTAACCCTCCAGCTTTCCCCACAGGACCAACCAGCTGCCTCTGTGCATCATTCACAGTGCTGTAACCCTCCAGCTTTCCCCACAGGACCAACTAGCTGCCTCTGTGCATCATTCACAGTGATGTAACCCTGCAGCTTTACCCACAGGACCAACTAGCTGCCTACGCTACCCTGCCTCCGACCTCCGCTGCCCAAAAAAGACATATTTCACAAAAAGTTCATGAGGCTTCATCCTCAGCCGGACAGGCCATCCCAGGGGACACCTCAGAGCGGAGCGAGGCAGACAGCATCCAGGAGAAGGGAAGCTACAAAGGTGTAATTGAACTCTCTGTCCGCAGCAAAACACAACACAGAGGAGGAGGAGGAGGAGAGAACTGCCCCGTATAAACATGCACCTGACTAAATTATCATGTGGTTGTAAGAGAGGCTGGGGGATTGGGGGGAGTTGGGAGGGAGGGTAGTAATGTCAGCCAAAAAGCTCAGTGGCTCGCTGTGAGTTATGACTTGACAGTCAGAGCACACGCAACACTGCAGGCTAAACTACCACAACAATGAGAGGCTGGTCAGTCCAACAGCACCTGCTTTCAAAATGGAGACTGTTGGGAGGGATGGAGGGATGGGCTGTGCTGCTGTCTGCAGTGCCTTCTCTGGGTGTATTCATCTCTATGGGGTGTATTCATCTCAATGGGGTGTATTCATCTCAATGGGGTGTATTCATCTCAATGTGGTGTATTCATCTCAATGGGGTGTATTCATCTCAATGGGGTGTATTCATCTCAGTATCTGGATGTGGTGTATTCATCTCAGTATCTGGATGTGGTGTATTCATCTCAGTATCTGGATGTGGTGTATTCATCTCAGTGTGTGGATGTGGTACCTGGGGCGGCAGGTAGCTTAGTGGTTAAGAGCGTTGTGCCAGTAACCGAAAGGTCGCTGGTTCTAATCCCCGAGCCGACTAGGTGAAAAATATGTCGATGTGCCCTTGAGCAAGGCACTTAACCCTAAATTGCTCCTGTAAGTCGCTCTGGATAAGAGCGTCTGCTAAATGACTAAAATGTAAAATGTATAACTATCTCCCAGACAGTTTATAGATGTGCAGGGCTCGACGTTAAAGCTTGTCCTCTTGTCCTGGACAAGAAGAATATAGATATATAAAAAACACAATATCAAACAATTACTCCGATCAGAATTGGATCAGCAAGGCAAAACATTGGAATAATATTCCACTCTAGTTTTCATGTAGTCCTACATAAATAAATAAAAAGCCTACATGTCATACACAAAAAAAGTATGGATTAAAGTATAAAAGATGATATTTGGATAAAAGCGTCTGCTAAATGGTATATTATTATACATAGCGTAGGTGATATGCATATTGGCTACAGCCTCACGTCCAAACCCATGCTGACATTAGCGAGGAGCCAGAAAATGGAGCCAAAACTTTAAAATGAGACTTTTAGTTACATAAATGCAGGCCAGTCATGATTGACAAATATAATGAAGGATAACAGTCATTTCTAAAAAGGCTTGATTCTGTCGACATACTCCAGGCACCATTCGTTCAGATTAAAAATGGTCACAAGACCGGAGAGTGAAGGAGAGTGCCTGTTGCGTAGAGCACGTCGCCCATCTTGAATTTGAGCGGAGGTGGTCAGCGTTTTGAAACTATTTATCTAACCATCAACTTAACTATTTAAAACCTGGGTTGTTTTCAAATCATTTTATAAAGCATGTGTTCCCTTGTTTCAAAGTAGCCTTGCCAAAATATGACCATAGAAATCAGCATGATCATTACACAGGTGCACCTTGTGCTGGGGACAATAAAAGGCCTCTAAAATGTGCATTTTTCCCCCCCCACAACACTCAATGCCACAGATGTCTCAAGTTTTGAGGGAGCGCGCAACTGGCATGCTGACTGCAGGTAATGTCCACCAGAGCTGTTGCCATAAAGAATTGAATGTTCATTTCTCTACCATAAGCCACATCCAACGTTGTTTTAGAGAATTTGGCAGTACGTCCAACCGGCCTCACAACCGCTGACCACGTGTAACCACGCCAACCCGGGACCGCCACATCCGGCTTCTTCACGTCTTCATCGTCTGAGACCAGCCACCCGGACAGCTGATGAAACTGAGGAGTATTTCTGTCTGTAATAAACCCCTTTTGTGGTGGAAAAACGGATTCTGATTGGCTAGGCCTGCCCTCCCAGGCAAACCCCTGCCCAGTCATGTGAAATCCATAGATTAGGGCTTAATTTATTTATTTCCATTGACTGATTCCCTTCTATGAACTGTAACTCAGTAAAATCGTTGAAACGGTTGTGTTTATATTTTTCTTCAGTATAGTACTAATGTTGTGTGGCCCATCTTAGCAGTACTATGAAATAGCCAACGTTAGGGTGGTCCATCAACGTCAACGTCAGCAAGAGCTAGGATGCCTCCCAACTGGACAACCAACGCAGGGAGAAGATCTCGCAGTGTCAAGAAAAACACTTGACTGATCAAATCAGGAGAGACGACGACGACCTCCTCTCTAAAACATAACGTCAAGCCTCCAGTTGAGCTCAGTACCCCGGCTGTGATGTCCATTCAACCCCGGCCAACCTGCTTCCTCTCATTTCAATATGCTAGTCAGGCATGAGATACAGACAGGGGAGCGCGGCTGGCGTTATCAGCACCTACAGTATGTCGTTTCATTTGTATCCTCAGACACAAAAACAGCCACGTCATGTTTTATTCATCAGATAAAACCAGCTACGTCATGTTTTATTTATCAGATGAGAGCCAGAGAGAGAGAGAGCTTCAATATTAAATAAATGTTAACACATTAGGATGCATCTATAACAGCAGGCCTACTCCCTAGTCCCTATACAGTCAACTAGCTCCAGAGAATAGGGTGGCTTTGGGATGTAGCCATTAGCTAGGCGCGGCTGGTCTTTGTTTTATGATATTCCTATTTAGGAAGGGAAAGGTTGCTTGGCTGCCAATATAGCTATACAGAATTAGGAATGAGATCATTTAATAGGATCTCTATGCATAGCTACGCCTCCATCTCATTTAACTGATTTTACAACCCTTTGGACCTGGGCAGCAATAGCTTCACTGGTGCTAAACTGGTAATGAGACTACTGGCAGATCTGGTGCTGGGGGAATATTGACACACACACACCATCCCCGACCAAAGACTTGGGAGCGTGTGTCCTTCTCTCTCTCTGTAAGCACACGTATGTCGTCCCCCCAGTCACGTGGACGTTTGATGAGTCTGATGTTCCAGTTGCGCTCCGTCCGTTCAGCCTGTTCAATAGCGTAGTCAGCCAGACACACAGAGCCAGCCCTGCCAGCCAGACACACCGAGCTAGCCCTGCCAGCCAGACACACAGAGCTAGCCCTGCCAGCCAGACACACAGAGCTAGCCCTGCCAGCCAGACACACCGAGCTAGCCCCGCCAGCCAGACACACCGAGCTAGCCCTGCCAGCCAGACACACCGAGCTAGCCCTGCCAGCCAGACACACCGAGCTAGCCCTGCCAGCCAGACACACCGAGCTAGCCCTGCCAGCCAGACACACCGAGCTAGCCCTGCCAGCCAGACACACCGAGCTAGCCCTGCCAGCCAGACACACCGAGCTAGCCCTGCCAGCCAGACACACCGAGCTAGCCCTGCCAGCCAGACACACAGAGCTAGCCCTGCCAGCCAGACACACAGAGCTAGCCCTGCCAGCCAGACACACCGAGCCAGCCCTGCCAGCCAGACACACCGAGCTAGCCCTGCCAGCCAGACACACCGAGCTAGCCCTGCCAGCCAGACACACCGAGCTAGCCCTGCCAGCCAGACACACCGAGCTAGCCCTGCCAGCCAGACACACCGAGCTAGCCCTGCCAGCCAGACACACCGAGCTAGCCCTGCCAGCCAGACACACCGAGCTAGCCCTGCCAGCCAGACACACCGAGCTAGCCCTGCCAGCCAGACACACCGCGCTAGCCCTGCCAGCCAGACACACCGAGCTAGCCCTGCCAGCCAGACACACCGAGCTAGCCCTGCCAGCCAGACACACCGAGCTAGCCCCGCCAGCCAGACACACAGAGCCAGCCCTGCCAGCCAGACACACCGAGCTAGCCCTGCCAGCCAGACACACCGAGCTAGCCCTGCCAGCCAGACACACCGAGCTAGCCCCGCCAGCCAGACACACCGAGCTAGCCCCGCCAGCCAGACACACCGAGCTAGCCCCGCCAGCCAGACACACCGAGCTAGCCCCGCCAGCCAGACACACCGAGCTAGCCCTGCCAGCCAGACACACCGAGCTAGCCCTGCCAGCCAGACACACCGAGCTAGCCCTGCCAGCCAGACACACAGAGCTAGCCCTGCCAGCCAGACACACCGAGCTAGCCCTGCCAGCCAGACACACCGAGCTAGCCCTGCCAGCCAGACACACCGAGCTAGCCCTGCCAGCCAGACACACCGCGCTAGCCCTGCCAGCCAGACACACCGAGCTAGCCCTGCCAGCCAGACACACCGAGCTAGCCCTGCCAGCCAGACACACCGAGCTAGCCCTGCCAGCCAGACACACCGAGCTAGCCCTGCCAGCCAGACACACCGAGCTAGCCCTGCCAGCCAGACACACCGAGCTAGCCCTGCCAGCCAGACACACCGAGCTAGCCCTGCCAGCCAGACACACCGAGCTAGCCCTGCCAGCCAGACACACCGAGCTAGCCCTGCCAGCCAGACACACCGAGCTAGCCCTGCCAGCCAGACACACAGAGCTAGCCCTGCCAGCCAGACACACCGAGCTAGCCCTTCCAGCCAGACACACCGAGCTAGCCCTGCCAGCCAGACACACCGAGCTAGCCCTGCCAGCCAGACACACCGAGCTAGCCCTGCCAGCCAGACACACCGAGCTAGCCCTGCCAGCCAGACACACCGAGCTAGCCCTGCCAGCCAGACACACCGAGCTAGCCCTGCCAGCCAGACACACCGAGCTAGCCCTGCCAGCCAGACACACAGAGCTAGCCCTGCCAGCCAGACACACCGAGCTAGCCCTGCCAGCCAGACACACCGAGCTAGCCCTGCCAGCCAGACACACCGAGCTAGCCCTGCCAGCCAGACACACCGAGCTAGCCCTGCCAGCCAGACACACCGAGCTAGCCCTGCCAGCCAGACACACCGAGCTAGCCCTGCCAGCCAGACACACCGAGCTAGCCCAGCCAGCCAGACACACCGAGCTAGCCCAGCCAGCCAGACACACCGAGCTAGCCCTGCCAGCCAGACACACCGAGCTAGCCCTACCAGCCAGACACACAGAGCCAGCCCCGCCAGCCAGACACACCGAGCTAGCCCTGCCAGCCAGACACACAGAGCTAGCCCTGCCAGCCAGACACACCGAGCTAGCCCTGCCAGCCAGACACACAGAGCTAGCCCTACCAGCCAGACACACAGAGCCAGCCCCGCCAGCCAGACACACCGAGCTAGCCCTGCCAGCCAGACACACCGAGCTAGCCCTGCCAGCCAGACACACCGAGCTAGCCCTGCCAGCCAGACACACCGAGCTAGCCCTGCCAGCCAGACACACCGAGCTAGCCCTGCCAGCCAGACACACCGAGCTAGCCCTGCCAGCCAGACACACCGAGCTAACCCTGCCAGCCAGACACACCGAGCTAGCCCTGCCAGCCAGACACACCGAGCTAGCCCTGCCAGCCAGAGTGAGTCACAGTGAGCTAAGGCTTTGGGATGCATCCCAAAAACGGCACCCTATTCCCTACGGTCAAAAGTAATGCACTGTGTGGCGAATAGGGTACCATTTGGGATGCACTCTGGGTGTTTCTGTTCAAATATTTTTTATTGAACACACACAAGAATGGTGTATAGGTATGAAAGACATGTGTACAGTTCTTATCTAAACATAAGAGAACAGACATGAACAATAAGACCCAGAGTTCTGGACACAAAACAAATATTACAAAACACGACATACAGAACAGGGACAGGTAGAAAGAAAAAGGGTAGATGTAACCCCCCCCCCTCCCCCCCTCCCCCCCTATTCCACCCTATTCCCCTCCCGACTGCTCGAGTGTCGGGGCCAGCACACGCTGCCCAAAGGCATATATAAATATGACAATTGAGAGTGCGTTAAAAAGTACAAATTCACAGCACCGACTGGTCCAGGTAAGAGAGGAAAGGCTGCCAGATTTGATCAAATGTTGATAATTTATTGTTCAGAATATATCTAATTATTTCTAAGTGTACAGTTTTTGCCACTTCGCTGAGCCATAATTTGGTAGAGGGCGCTTCCCTCCTTTTCCAAAACAACAATATTATTTTTTTTGCCGAGATGAGACTGTAAGAGTTGTTTTTGGGAGTTGGTTAATCCGTTTAGGGAGTCGGACACTCCCAGGATTATCAGAAGCGGGTCTGGGTCTATTGAAGTCTCCAGAACTTCAGAGAGGACCCCAAATATTCCACACCAATAACCATACAGACTAGAGCATAGGGACTCTGGGTGTTTCTGAGTCGCTGTGTAGCGTATGTGTCTGGCCTGACCCAAAAAACACATCCCTTTACATTTAGACCTCATTTATCTTGGAGGGGAGAGGAGAGGAGAGGAGAGGAGAGGAGAGGAGAGGAGAGGAGAGGAGAGGAGAGGAGAGGAGAGGAGAGGAGAGGAGGAGAGGAGAGGAGAGGAGGGGAGAGGAGGGGAGAGGAGGGGAGGAGGGGAGAGGAGGAGAGAGGAGGGGAGAGGAGAGGAGAGGAGGGGAGAGGAGGGGAGAGGAGGAGAGGAGGGGAGAGGAGGAGAGTAGAGGAGGGGAGAGGAGGGGAGAGAAGAGGAGAGGAGAGGAGAGGAGAGGAGAGGAGAGGAGAGGAGAGGAGAGGAGAGGAGAGGAGAGGAGAGGAGAGGAGAGGAGAGGAGAGGAGAGGAGAGGAGAGGAGAGGAGGGGAGAGGAGGGGAGAGGGGAGAGGAGGAGAGGAGGGGAGAGGAGGAGAGTAGAGGAGGGGAGAGGAGGAGAGTAGAGGAGGGGAGAGGAGAAGAGCAGAGGAGGGGAGAGGAGGAGAGTGGAGGAGAGCAGAGGAGGGGAGCGGAGGAGAGTGGAGGAGAGCAGAGGAGGGGAGGAGCTGCTGAGGTAAACGGAGGAGCGGAGAGGAGCAGCACTCACCGTCAAACGCTGTTACGCTGTATAGGGAATAGGTGTCATTTCAGACACAGTAACGGGGGGGCGGGGGGTTGAGAGAGGAACTGGCCAATGACAGCTGACCATGTCTTCTGGGCAGCCAACCAGAGAGCAGAGCTGGGTCAGCAACAGCCAAATAAAGAGCAGGTGGACGAATGAGGAGCGAGAGGGAGGTGATCCGCTAAACGTGTTTGTTTCTGTTCTTCCACAGTACAGTCAGTCAGAGAGAAAGATGGATTGTAGCAGATCAACTACCTAACCATAGGCATTAGACTCTGATCAATTTGATATACGTTATTTCAAAGCTCTGTACCCAAAAAGTGATACATCGTCTTTACATATGACCCTGGCATTAAACAGCCCATGACGTCTTCTATACTGTTGGCTGACTGGGTCAGCCTGTTCTATTCTGATGGTCATTCCAGCCACTACACTTACACTACGGTAATCATGTGCTGCCCCCCAGTGGTCATCTCTCTCATGTATTACTTACCCACAATGCAATGCACTTCAATGACCTCATGGGATTGTTTGCATGAGTTGCAGCTGCAGGGTTGGGCTTTTTGAGTCACAGCTACCACTGACAGTATTCTATATCTCTACTGTGAAAAGGTTAGTTTGGATCGTGGATGCTTACTGACTAAAAGTATATCCCCTTTACCAAAGCACAACATGCATCTATACTGCTGTATATTTCATACATTTATTTCCAAGTCCTTCTCACTGGTTATATTTCATACATTATCCCCAAGTCATTCTTGTGGCCTATATTTCAGACATTATCCCCAAGTCCTTCTTGTGGTTTATATTTCAGACATTATCCCCAAGTCCTTCTTGTGGTCTATATTTCAGACATTACCCCCCAAGTCATTCTTACTCTCTATATTTCAGACATCAAATGAGTGTTGCATGGTATACGGAATCTTCTGTACTTTTTCCAATACTAGAACATGGAAAAACAGTTCAGTACTTCTGTCAAATGTGTCCCATGGATCAACTGTCTGTCTGCGCGGCCGATGACCCCTTATAGCACCCAATATGGCTACTCCACTTAGCCTGCACTGGGAGTCTGGGCTCCATCATGTTACTGGGAGTCTGGGCTCCATCATGTTACTGGGAGTCTGGGCTCCATCATGTTACCTTAGCCTGCACTGGGAGTCTGGGCTCCATCATGTTACCTTAGCCTGCACTGGGAGTCTGGGCTCCATCATGTTACCTTAGCCTGCACTGGGAGTCTGGACTCCATCATGTTACCTTAGCCTGCACTGGGAGTCTGGACTCCATCATGTTACCTTAGCCTGCACTGGGAGTCTGGACTCCATCATGTTACTGGGAGTCTGGGCTCCATCATGTTACCTTAGCCTGCACTGGGAGTCTGGACTCCATCATGTTACCTTAGCCTGCACTGGGAGTCTGGGCTCCATCATGTTACCTTAGCCTGCACTGGGAGTCTGGACTCCATCATGTTACCTTAGCCTGCACTGGGAGTCTGGACTCCATCATGTTACCTTAGCCTGCACTGGGAGTCTGGGCTCCATCATGTTACCTTAGCCTGCACTGGGAGTCTGGGCTCCATCATGTTACCTTAGCCTGCACTGGGAGTCTGGGCTCCATCATGTTACCTTAGCCTGCACTGGGAGTCTGGACTCCATCATGTTACTGGGAGTCTGGGCTCCATCATGTTACCTTAGCCTGCACTGGGAGTCTGGGCTCCATCATGTTACCTTAGCCTGCACTGGGAGTCTGGGCTCCATCATGTTACCTTAGCCTGCACTGGGAGTCTGGGCTCCATCATGTTACTGGGAGTCTGGGCTCCATCATGTTACTGGGAGTCTGGGCTCCATCATGTTACTGGGAGTCTGGGCTCCATCATGTTACTGGGAGTCTGGGCTCCATCATGTTACTGGGAGTCTGGGCTCCATCATGTTACTGGGAGTCTGGGCTCCATCATGTTACTGGGAGTCTGGGCTCCATCATGTTACTGGGAGTCTGGGCTCCATCATGTTACTGGGAGTCTGGGCTCCATCATGTTACTGGGAGTCTGGGCTCCATCATGTTACTGGGAGTCTGGGCTCCATCATGTTACCTTAGCCCCAACATGCTAAACCAGTGAACACACTTGAATAACGCGACACGGCATGTAGAAGATTAAGCTTAATTACTGTTCACATAACAATGTCTAATTTCCCATACAGGCTAGAACAGTATGTGTGTATATATATATATATATATATATATATATATACACACACACATACATATACAGTACCAGTCAAAGGTTTGGACACACCTACTCATTCCAGGGTTTTTCTTTATTTTTTACTATTTTCTACATAATAATAATAGTGAAGACATCAAAACTATGAAATAACACATACGGAATCATGTAGTAACCAAAAATGTGTTAAACAAATCAAAATATTGTTCAAAGTAGCCACCCTTTGCCTTGATGACAGCTTTGAACACTCTTGGCATTCTCTCAACCAGCTTCATGAGGTAGTCACCTGGAATGCATTTCAATTAACAGGTGTGCCTTGTTAAAAGTTAACTTGTGGAATTTATTTCCTTCTTAATGCATTTGAGCCATTCAGTTGTGTTGTGACAAGGTAGGGGGGGTATACAGAAGATAGCCCTATTTGGTAAAAGTCCATATTATGGCAAGAACAGCCCAAATAAGAAACACGAGCAACGGACATTAGACCTGGAAATGTGTCCTTTGGTCTGGTGACTCCACCCGACCTCAACCCAATTGAGATGGTTTGGGATGAGTTGGACCACAGAGTGAAGGAAAAGCAGCCAATAAGTGCTCAGCATATGTGGGAACTCCTTCAAGACTGTTGGAAAAGCATTCCAGGTGAAGCTGGTTGAGAGAATGCCAAGAGTGTCCAAAGCTGTCATCAAGGCAAAGGGTGGCTATTTGAAGAGTCTCAAATATAAAATATATTTTGATTTGTTTAACACTTTTTTGGTTACAACATGATTCCATATGTGTTATTTCATAGTTTTGATGTCTTCACTATTATTCTACAATGTAGAAAATAGTAAAAATAAAGAAAAACCCTGGAATGAGTAGGTGTGTCCAAACTTTTGACTGGTACTGTATGTATGTATGTATGTATGTATGTATGTATGTATGTATGTATGTATGTATGTATGTATGTATGTATGTATGTATGTATGTATGTATGTATGTATGTATATATATATATATATATATATATATATATATATATATATATATATATATATATATATATACACACACATACATAAACATATACATACAGTGTCTTTGGAAAGTAATCAGACTCCTTGACTTTTTCCACATTGTTAAGTTACAGCCTTATTCTAAAATTGATTCAATAAATAAAAATCCTCAGCAACCTACACACAATACCCTATAACGACAAAGTGAAAACAGGTTGAGTAATTTTTTGCAAATGTATTAAAAACAAAAAACAGAAATACTTTATTTACATAAGTATTCAGACCCTTTGCTATGAGACTCGAAATTGAGCTCAGTTGCATCCTGTTTCCATTGATCATCCTTGAGATGTTTCTACAACTTGATTGGAGTCCACCTGTGGTAAATCCAATTGATTGGACATGATTTGGAAAGGTACACAACTGTCTATATAAGGTCCCACAGTTAACAGTGCATGTCAGAGCAAAAACCAAGCCATGAGGTCGAAGGAATTGTCCGTAGAGCTCCGAGACAGGATTGTGTCGAGGCACAGATCTGGGGAAGGGTACCAAAACATTTCTGCAGCATTGAAGGTCCCAGAGAACACTGTGGCCTCCATCATTCTTAAATGGAAGAAGTTTGGAACCACCAAGACTCTTCTCAGAGCTGGGCGCCCAGCCAAACTGAGCAATCGGGGGAGAAGGGCCTTGGTCAGGGAGGTGACCAAGAACCCGATGGTCACTCTGACAGAGCTCTAGAGTTCCTCTGTGGAGATGGGAGAACCTTCCAGAAGGACAACCATCTCTGCAGCACTCCACCAATCAGGCCTTTATGGTAGAGTGGCCAGACGGAAGCCACTCCTCGGTAAAAAGCACATGACAGCCCGCTTGGAGTTTGCCAAAAGGCACCTAAAGGTCTGTCACACCACGTGAAACAAGATTCTCTGGTCTGATGAAACCAAAATTGAACTCTTTGGCCTGAATGCCAAGCGTCACGTCTGGAGGAAATCTGGCACCATCCCTACGGTGAAGCATGGTGATGGCAGCATCATGCTGTGGGGATGTTTTTCAGCGGCAGGGACTAGGAGACTAGTCAGGATTGCGGGAAAGATGAACGGAGCAAAGTACAGAGAAATCCTTGATGAAAACTTGCTCCAGAGCGCTCAGGACCTCAGACTTGGGGCAAAGGTTCACCTTCCGAAAGAACAATGAACCTTAGCACACAGCCAAGACAACACAGGAGTGGCTTCGGGACAAGTCTGTGAATGTCCTTGAGTGGCCCAGCCAGAGCCTGGACTTGAACCTGATCGAACATCTCTGGAGAGACCTGAAAATAGCTGTGCAGCAACGCTCCCTATCCAACCTGACAGAGCTTGAGAGGATCTGCAGAGAAGAATGGGAGAAACTCCCCAAATACAGGTGTGCCAAGCTTGTAGCGTCATACCAAAGAAGACTCGAGGCTGTAATCGCTGCCAAAGGTGCTTCAACAAAGTACTGAGTAAAGGGTCTGAATACGTATGTAAACGTGATATCATTTATTTATTTTTAAATATAAATTAGCAAACATTTCTAAAAACCTGTTTTTGCTTTGTCATTATGGGGTATTGTGTGTAGATTGATAAGGGGGAAAAAACTATTTAATCCATTTTAGAATAAGGCTGTAACGTAACAAAATGTGGAAAAAGTCAAGGGGTCTGAATGCACTGTATATATTATTATGGTATGTATTACCTGCCATGGCGATGCCTCCCAGCCCTGTACTGTGGTGATGCATATTGGACCTACTGGGCAGCATCAGGTCCAGGAAGCTGCTGTGTTGTGACACCGAGGCAGACGGCGTGTGGTTGCCGCCGAAGTGCGTCGTGAAGCTATTGCGTGTCGGGGCTACAGCTGTGGAGGACGTCATCCAGGGGTGACGGTTGGTCTGTGATGATGAAGACGAGGAGGAGGAGGAGGAGGAGGATGAAGGTGGCGGCTGTCCGGGGAAGCTGAAGGAGTTATAGACAGCCCGTTGTTGAGGGTGGTGGTGGTGCTGGTGGTGCATCTGGGAGAAGCTGTGATTACTACTGAAACCAGACAGACCAGAGTTCAGCCCAGAGAAGTGGTTATGGGATATCAGCCCTCCAGGGGGACCAGGGCCAGTTTTGGTGGGTAGAGAGGAGAGGAGTGAGTGGTGGGGGTAGAAGGGACCAGGGGAGAGGGACAGAGACGGGAGGCTGTCCTGAATGCTGAGCTCCTTCTCTATGAGGTCCTCCAGGGCTTTACGGGTGATGTCGAAGGGATCAAATCCCAGGTCGTCTTCTGAGGTCTGTTGTTTGGATGAGCCGAAGCCGAACGCTGCCTGCCAGTCTGTTGAGGACGATACTGGGATGGTATCTGGAGGAGGAGAGATGGGGGGGGAGAGAGGGGGGGAGAGAGATGGGGGGAGAGAGAGGGAGGGAAGAGCTAGATATTAGTGATGTCATGTTTAACAGAGAAAAAGCTTTTAACTCCTCTCATTCATACACAAACAAACAAGACCTCATCACTAGCTAGACTGCCTCATCACTAAGCTAGACTGCCTCATCACTGGGCTAGACTGCCTCATCACTAGGATAGACTGCCTCATCACTAGGCTAGACTGCCTCATCACTAGGATAGACTGCCTCATCACTAGCTAGACTGCCTCACCACTAAGCTAGACTGCCTCATCACTAGGCTAGACTGCCTCATCACTAGGCTAGACTGCCTCGTCACTAGGCTAGACTGCCTCACCACTAGGCTAGACTGCCTCATCACTAGGCTAGACTGCCTCGTCACTAGGCTAGACTGCCTCACCACTAAGCTAGACTGCCTCATCACTAGGATAGACTGCCTCATCACTAGGATAGACTGCCTCATCACTAGGCTAGACTGCCTCATCACTAGGCTAGACTGCCTCATCACTAGGCTAGACTGCCTCATCACTAGGCTAGACTGCCTCATCACTAGGCTAGACTGCCTCATCACTAAGCTAGACTGCCTCATCACTAGGCTAGACTGCCTCATCACTAGGCTAGACTGCCTCATCACTAGGCTAGACTGCCTCATCACTAGCTAGACTGCCTCATCACTAGGCTAGACTGCCTCATCACTAGGCTAGACTGCCTCATCACTAGGCTAGACTGCCTCATCACTAGGCTAGACTGCCTCATCACTAGGCTAGACTGCCTCATCACCAGGCTAGACTTCCTCATCACTAGCTAGACTGCCTCATCACTAGGCTAGACTGCCTCATCACTAGGCTAGACTGCCTCATCACTAGGCTAGACTGCCTCATCACTAGGCTAGACTGCCTCATCACTAGGCTAGACTGCCTCATCACTAGGCTAGACTGCCTCATCACTGGGCTAGACTGCCTCATCACTAAGCTAGACTGCCTCATCACTGGGCTAGACTGCCTCATCACTAGGATAGACTGCCTCATCACTAGGCTAGACTGCCTCATCACTAGGATAGACTGCCTCATCACTAGCTAGACTGCCTCACCACTAAGCTAGACTGCCTCATCACTAGGCTAGACTGCCTCATCACTAGGCTAGACTGCCTCGTCACTAGGCTAGACTGCCTCACCACTAGGCTAGACTGCCTCATCACTAGGCTAGACTGCCTCGTCACTAGGCTAGACTGCCTCACCACTAAGCTAGACTGCCTCATCACTAGGATAGACTGCCTCATCACTAGGATAGACTGCCTCATCACTAGGCTAGACTGCCTCATCACTAGGCTAGACTGCCTCATCACTAGGCTAGACTGCCTCATCACTAGGCTAGACTGCCTCATCACTAGGCTAGACTGCCTCATCACTAAGCTAGACTGCCTCATCACTAGGCTAGACTGCCTCATCACCAGGCTAGACTTCCTCATCACTAGCTAGACTGCCTCATCACTAGGCTAGACTGCCTCATCACTAGGCTAGACTGCCTCATCACTAGGCTAGACTGCCTCATCACTGGGCTAGACTGCCTCATCACTGGGCTAGACTGCCTCATCACTAGGCTAGACTGCCTCATCACTAGGCTAGACTGCCTCATCACTAGGCTAGACTGCCTCATCACTAGGCTAGACTGCCTCATCACTAGGCTAGACTGCCTCATCACTAAGCTAGACTGCCTCATCACTGGGCTAGACTGCCTCATCACTAGGCTAGACTGCCTCATCACTAGGCTAGACTGCCTCATCACTAGGCTAGACTGCCTCATCACTAGGCTAGACTGCCTCGTCACTAGGCTAGACTGCCTCATCACTAGGCTAGACTGCCTCATCACTAGCTAGACTGCCTCATCACTAGGCTAGACTGCCTCATCACTAGGCTAGACTGCCTCATCACTAAGCTAGACTGCCTCATCACTAGGCTAGACTGCCTCATCACTAGGCTAGACTGCCTCATCACTAGCTAGACTGCCTCATCACTAAGCTAGACTGCCTCATCACTAGGCTAGACTGCCTCATCACTAGGCTAGACTGCCTCATCACTAGCTAGACTGCCTCATCACTAGGCTAGACTGCCTCATCACTAGGCTAGACTGCCTCATCACTAGGCTAGACTGCCTCATCACTAGGCTAGACTGCCTCATCACTAGGCTAGACTGCCTCATCACTAGGCTAGACTGCCTCATCACTAGGCTAGACTGCCTCATCACTAAGCTAGACTGCCTCATCACTAGGCTAGACTGCCTCATCACTAAGCTAGACTGCCTCATCACTAAGCTAGACTGCCTCATCACTAGCTAGACTGCCTCATCACTAAGCTAGACTGCCTCATCACTAGGCTAGACTGCCTCATCACTAGGCTAGACTGCCTCATCACTAGGCTAGACTGCCTCACCACTAGGCTAGACTGCCTCATCACTAGGCTAGACTGCCTCGTCACTAGGCTAGACTGCCTCGTCACTAGGCTAGACTGCCTCATCACTAGGATAGACTGCCTCGTCACTAGGCTAGACTGCCTCGTCACTAGGCTAGACTGCCTCGTCACTAGGCTAGACTGCCTCATCACTAGGCTAGACTGCCTCATCACTAGGCTAGACTGCCTCATCACTAGGCTAGACTGCCTCATCACTAGGCTAGACTGCCTCATCACTAAGCTAGACTGCCTCATCACTAAGCTAGACTGCCTCATCACTAAGCTAGGCATTTGGACTCACAAATAAAATCACCATTAAATCAATTAGATTAAATGATCAAAAAGAGTATAGATCTCCCATTCATAACGTATTCAGATAGAAAAGACATACTTTTGTAATCTATAATGCAGGTAGGGACCCCACTCTACCTGATGTGAAGAGGCTGTGTGGTTCGGGTGCGGTGGGCCAGGTGTCGTGGTTGTTATGCGTGGCGGCGCTGGGGATGGGGTTAGGATGGCGGAAGTTACTATTGTCTGAGAACAGAGACTGGGACTCGGCGGCAGCCCCCTGGAAGGGAGAACGGGCAGTCAGACCAGATACACTGATGGGAACCACTTGGTTGGCTTTGGAGAAACCAGGAGGGCCGGGGAGGACAGGAGGGGGCGACGGAGAGTCACTGTCTGGGAGCTGAGAGAGAGAGAGAGATGGGGGAGGAAGAGAGAGATGAGAGAGAGAGATGGAGGGAGGGAGAGAGAGAGAGAGGGGAGGGAGGGAGATATGGGGGAGGGAGGGAGGGAGTCAGTCTGATCTTGATCATATTAGAATGAATAAACTGAATAAACATTTACATTTACATTTACATTTACGTCATTTAGCAGACGCTCTTATCCAGAGCGACTTACATGAGCAATTAGGGTTAAGTGCCTTGCTCAAGGGCACATCGGCAGATTTTTCACCTAGTCGGCTCGGGGATTAGAACCAGCGACCTTTCGATTACTGGCACAACGCTCTTAGCCACTAAGCTACCTGCCGCCCCGACCATTAGTCAGCAACACTGATTAGTTTAATGAAAGAAAATAGCTTTTCAAATCAGGATGTCTAGGAGGCAACAGATAAGCTGCTGCTCTGCAGATTCCCATCTACCAAGTCTAAGGTCAAATAAATACTGACCAACTTGACATAACATTCCGAGCCCTGAACAGACTAAACGTTGTCAGTCTTACCAGGTTGTGATGTTCTGAGGAGTCTCCATGTTGTGTGGCACTACTACTGATGAAGTCTGGCAGAGCGTCACCGGGGCTGAAAGACACAGCAACCTGTTGTTAGAACCACCATGGTGTGGCGAGGATGACCACACAGCCACAATGTCTAAATACAGCACATGATCAAAAGTACGTGGACACCTGCCCGTCCAACATCTCATTCCAAAATCATGGGCATTAATATGGAGTTGGTCCCCCCTTTGCTGCTATAACAGCCTCCACTCTTCTGGGAAGGCTTTCCAATAGATGGTGGAACATTGCTGCGGGGACTTGCTTCCATTCAGCCACAAGAGCATTAGTGAAGTCGGGCACTGATGTTGGGCGATTAGTAGATGACAGATAACAGCAACACCAGTAGATGACAGATAACAGCAACACCAGTAGATGACAGATAACACCAGTAGATGACAGATAACAGCAACACCAGTAGATGACAGATAACACCAGTAGATGACAGATAACAGCAACACCAGTAGATGACAGATAACACCAGTAGATGACAGATAACAGCAACACCAGTAGATGATAGATAACAGCAACACCAGTAGATGACAGATAACAGCAACACCAGTAGATGACAGATAACAGCAACACCAGTAGATGACAGATAACAGCAACACCAGTAGATGACAGAGAACAGCAACACCAGTAGATGACAGATAACACCAGTAGATGAGAGATAACAGCAACACCAGTAGATTACAGATAACAGCAACACCAGTAGATGATAGATAACAGCAACACCAGTAGATGACAGATAACAGCAACACCAGTAGATGACAGATAACAGCAACACCAGTAGATGACAGACAACAGCAACACCAGTAGATGACAGATAACAGCAACACCAGTAGATGACAGACAACAGCAACACCAGTAGATGACAGATAACAGCAACACCAGTAGATGACAGATAACAGCAACAACAGTAGATGATAGATAACAGCAACACCAGTAGATGACAGATAACAGCAACACCAGTAGATGACAGACAACAGCAACACCAGTAGATGACAGATAACAGCAACACCAGTAGATGACAGAGAACAGCAACACCAGTAGATGACAGATAACAGCAACACCAGTAGATGACAGATAACGATAACACCAGTAGATGATAGATAACAGCAACACCAGTAGATGACAGATAACAGCAACACCAGTAGATGACAGATAACAGCAACACCAGTAGATGACAGATAACAGCAACACCAGTAGATGACAGATAACGATAACACCAGTAGATGACAGATAACAGCAACACCAGTAGATGACAGATAACAGCAACACCAGTAGATGACAGACAACAGCAACACCAGTAGATGATAGATAACAGCAACACCAGTAGATGACAGATAACGATAACACCAGTAGATGACAGATAACAGCAACACCAGTAGATGACAGATAACAGCAACACCAGTAGATGACAGATAACGATAACACCAGTAGATGACAGATAACAGCAACACCAGTAGATGATAGATAACAGCAACACCAGTAGATGACAGATAACAGCAACACCAGTAGATGACAGACAACAGCAACACCAGTAGATGACAGATAACAGCAACACCAGTAGATGACAGAGAACAGCAACACCAGTAGATGACAGATAACAGCAACACCAGTAGATGACAGATAACGATAACACCAGTAGATGATAGATAACAGCAACACCAGTAGATGACAGATAACAGCAACACCAGTAGATGACAGATAACAGCAACACCAGTAGATGACAGATAACAGCAACACCAGTAGATGACAGATAACGATAACACCAGTAGATGACAGATAACAGCAACACCAGTAGATGACAGATAACAGCAACACCAGTAGATGACAGACAACAGCAACACCAGTAGATGACAGATAACGATAACACCAGTAGATGACAGATAACAGCAACACCAGTAGATGACAGATAACAGCAACACCAGTAGATGACAGATAACGATAACACCAGTAGATGACAGATAACAGCAACACCAGTAGATGACAGATAACAGCAACACCAGTAGATGACAGACAACAGCAACACCAGTAGATGAGAGATAACAGCAACACCAGTAGATGACAGATAACAGCAACACCAGTAGATGACAGACAACAGCAACACCAGTAGATGACAGATAACAGCAACACCAGTAGATGACAGATAACAGCAACACCAGTAGAGCATCTTGGAGGTTTGAAGGAGTTATTCTGGAACAGGATGAATTAAATTCTACTTCTCTCTTGACATCTCACGTTAGTCATTTTTCTTTGTCTGTTTCAAAACGTTTCAGTTCACCCTTTAGAGAATAAGCTGTGTGTAAATGGGTTAGGGAGTTAATATGTCAGTGGATGGATGTTTAAGCCTGCGACACACAGAGAGATGGAGCGTCGTATACAGCAATGCCTTACAACATTTTAGCTACTCAAAAGTATGTAGAAGTACGTGTGAAAACGACGCTCCGTCGCTGCGCTTGCATAAATTGCGTGAAGTGTGTACGGTCAATTTACCTGGGGGGGTCACAGCTTGAGGAGAAGGGTGAGAGGCCAGTCATAGAGCCCAGACCCAGACCCAGGTCACATTCCGGTCCATCCGGTGTCATGTGGTCAGAGTCCAACGGCGGGCTCTTACGGTGCTCTGACAGACCATTGCTTGTCTTCCCCGTGGGTTGTAACGTTGGCCAAACGTCTTGTCCATGACTACTGTTACTGTTGGATCTGTAGAGAAGAGGAGAGAGGGAAAGAGAGAGAGAGGGAGAGAGGGGAAGAGAGATAGAAGGAGAGAGAGGGGAAAAGAGGGAAAGGAATAGTGAGTAATTGGGGGGAAAGGAGGAGGGGCAGAGAAGGAAGACTAATGTACCACGAGTCAAGAGTCAATCTCAGCTCTTCAAAAGACATCAGTCAAGTGTCAGGCATCAAAATGGAGCCCAGGTTAGCCTCCCTCTGTAAAGAGCTGGGGTTAAAGCTCTTAGCCTACCTCTGTAAAGAGCTGGGTGTAGAGCTCTTAGCCTACCTCTGTAAAGAGCTGGGTGTAGAGCTCTTAGCCTACCTCTGTAAAGAGCTGGGGTTAGAGCTCTTAGCCTACCTCTGTAAAGAGCTGGGTGTAGAGCTCTTAGCCTACCTCTGTAAAGAGCTGGGTGTAGAGCTCTTAGCCTACCTCTGTAAAGAGCTGGGTGTAGAGCTCTTAGCCTCCCTCTGTAAAGAGCTGGGGTTAGAGCTCTTAGCCTACCTCTGTAAAGAGCTGGGGTTAGAGCTCTTAGCCTACCTCTGTAAAGAGCTGGGGTTAGAGCTCTTAGCCTACCTCTGTAAAGAGCTGGGGTTAGAGCTATTAGCCTACCTCTGTAAAGAGCTGGGTGTAGAGATCTTAGCCTCCCTCTGTAAAGAGCTGGGGTTAGAGCTCTTAGCCTACCTCTGTAAAGAGCTGGGTGTAGAGCTCTTAGCCTCCCTCTGTAAAGAGCTGGGTGTAGAGCTCTTAGCCTCCCTCTGTAAAGAGCTGGGTGTAGAGCTCTTAGCATCCCTATAAAGAGCTGGGTGTAGAGCTCTTAGCCTCCCTCTGTAAAGAACTGGGTGTAGAGCTCTTAGCCTCCCTCTGTAAAGAGCTGGGGGTAGAGCTCTTAGCCTCCCTCTGTAAAGAGCTGGGGTTAGAGCTCTTAGCCTACCTCTGTAAAGAGCTGGGTGTAAAGCTCTTAGCCTCCCTCTGTAAAGAGCTGGGGTTAGAGCTCTTAGCCTCCCTCTGTAAAGAGCTGGGTGTAGAGCTCTTAGCCTACCTCTGTAAAGAGCTGGGTGTAGAGCTCTTAGCCTCCCTCTGTAAAGAGCTGGGTGTAGAGCTCTTAGCCTCCCTCTGTAAAGAGCTGGGTGTAGAGCTCTTAGCATCCCTATAAAGAGCTGGGTGTAGAGCTCTTAGCCTCCCTCTGTAAAGAACTGGGTGTAGAGCTCTTAGCCTCCCTCTGTAAAGAGCTGGGGGTAGAGCTCTTAGCCTCCCTCTGTAAAGAGCTGGGGTTAGAGCTCTTAGCCTACCTCTGTAAAGAGCTGGGGTTAGAGCTCTTAGCCTACCTCTGTAAAGAGCTGGGGTTAGAGCTCTTAGCCTCCCTCTGTAAAGAGCTGGGTGTAGAGCTCTTAGCCTACCTCTGTAAAGAGCTGGGGTTAGAGCTCTTAGCCTACCTCTGTAAAGAGCTGGGTGTAGAGCTCTTAGCCTCCCTCAGTAAAGAGCTGGGGTTAGAGATATTAGCCTACCTCTGTAAACAGCTGGGGTTAGAGCTCTTAGCTTCCCTCTGTAAAGAGCTGGGGTTAGAGCTCTTAGCTTCCCTCTGTAAAGAGCTGGGTGTAGAGCTCTTAGCCTCCCTCTGTAAAGAGCTGGGTGTAGAGCTCTTAGCCTCCCTCTGTAAAGAGCTGGGTGTAGAGCTCTTAGCCTCCCTCTGTAAAGAGCTGGGTGTAGAGCTCTTAGCCTCCCTCTGTAAAGAGCTGGGTGTAGAGCTCTTAGCCTCCCTCTGTAAAGAGCTGGGTGTAGAGCTCTTAGCATCCCTCTAAAGAGCTGGGTGTAGAGCTCTTAGCCTCCCTCTGTAAAGAGCTGGGGGTAGAGCTCTTAGCCTCCCTCTGTAAAGAGCTGGGTGTAGAGCTCTTAGCCTCCCTCTGTAAAGAGCTGGGTGTAGAGCTCTTAGCCTCCCTCTGTAAAGAGCTGGGTGTAGAGCTCTTAGCCTCCCTCTGTAAAGAGCTGGGTGTAGAGCTCTTAGCCTCCCTCTGTAAAGAGCTGGGGTTAGAGCTCTTAGCCTATCTCTGTAAAGAGCTGGGGTTAGAGCTCTTAGCCTACCTCGGTAAAGAGCTGGGGTTAGAGCTCTTAGCCTCCCTCTGTAAAGAGCTGGGGTTAGAGCTCTTGGCTTCCCTCTGTAAAGAGCTGGGGTTAGAGCTCTTAGCCTACCTCTGTAAAGAGCTGGGGTTAGAGCTCTTAGCCTACCTCTGTAAAGAGCTGGGTGTAGAGCTCTTAGCCTCCCTCTGTAAAGAGCTGGGGTTAGAGCTCTTAGCCTACCTCTGTAAAGAGCTGGGTGTAGAGCTCTTAGCCTCCCTCTGTAAAGAGCTGGGGTTAGAGCTCTTAGCCTCCCTCTGTAAAGAGCTGGGTGTAGAGCTCTTAGCCTCCCTCTGTAAAGAGCTGGGTGTAGAGCTCTTAGCATCCCTCTAAAGAGCTGGGTGTAGAGCTCTTAGCCTCCCTCTGTAAAGAGCTGGGGTTAGAGCTCTTAGCCTCCCTCTGTAAAGAGCTGGGTGTAGAGCTCTTAGCCTCCCTCTGTAAAGAGCTGGGGTTAGAGCTCTTAGCCTACCTCTGTAAAGAGCTGGGGTTAGAGCTCTTAGCCTACCTCTGTAAAGAGCTGGGGTTAGAGCTCTTAGCCTCCCTCTGTAAAGAGCTGGGTGTAGAGCTCTTAGCCTCCCTCTGTAAAGAGCTGGGGTTAGAGCTCTTAGCCTACCTCTGTAAAGAGCTGGGTGTAGAGCTCTTAGCCTCCCTCAGTAAAGAGCTGGGGTTAGAGATATTAGCCTACCTCTGTAAACAGCTGGGGTTAGAGCTCTTAGCCTCCCTCTGTAAAGAGCTGGGGTTAGAGCTCTTAGCCTCCCTCTGTAAAGAGCTGGGGTTAGAGCTCTTAGCCTCCCTCTGTAAAGAGCTGGGTGTAGAGCTCTTAGCCTCCCTCTGTAAAGAGCTGGGTGTAGAGCTCTTAGCCTACCTCTGTAAAGAGCTGGGTGTAGAGCTCTTAGCCTACCTCTGTAAAGAGCTGGGGTTAGAGCTCTTAGCCTACCTCTGTAAAGAGCTGGGTGTAGAGCTCTTAGCCTCCCTCTGTAAAGAGCTGGGGTTAGAGCTCTTAGCTTCCCTCTGTAAAGAGCTGGGTGTAGAGCTCTTAGCCTCCCTCTGTAAAGAGCTGGGTGTAGAGCTCTTAGCCTCCCTCTGTAAAGAGCTGGGTGTAGAGCTCTTAGCCTCCCTCTGTAAAGAGCTGGGTGTAGAGCTCTTAGCCTCCCTCTGTAAAGAGCTGGGTGTAGAGCTCTTAGCCTCCCTCTAAAGAGCTGGGTGTAGAGCTCTTAGCCTCCCTCTGTAAAGAGCTGGGGGTAGAGCTCTTAGCCTCCCTCTGTAAAGAGCTGGGGGTAGAGCTCTTAGCCTCCCTCTGTAAAGAGCTGGGTGTAGAGCTCTTAGCCTCCCTCTGTAAAGAGCTGGGTGTAGAGCTCTTAGCCTCCCTCTGTAAAGAGCTGGGTGTAGAGCTCTTAGCCTCCCTCTGTAAAGAGCTGGGTGTAGAGCTCTTAGCCTACCTCTGTAAAGAGCTGGGGTTAGAGCTCTTAGCCTACCTCTGTAAAGAGCTGGGGTTAGAGCTCTTAGCCTACCTCGGTAAAGAGCTGGGGTTAGAGCTCTTAGCCTACCTCTGTAAAGAGCTGGGGTTAGAGCTCTTAGCCTACCTCTGTAAAGAGCTGGGGTTAGAGCTCTTAGCCTACCTCTGTAAAGAGCTGGGGTTAGAGCTCTTAGCCTACCTCTGTAAAGAGCTGGGTGTAGAGCTCTTAGTCTACCTCTAAAGAGCTGGGTGTAGAGCTCTTAGCCTACCTCTGTAAAGAGCTGGGGTTAGAGCTCTTAGCCTCCCTCTGTAAAGAGCTGGGTGTAGAGCTCTTAGCCTCCCTCTGTAAAGAGCTGGGGTTAGAGCTCTTAGCCTACCTCTGTAAAGAGCTGGGGTTAGAGCTCTTAGCCTACCTCTGTAAAGAGCTGGGGTTAGAGCTCTTAGCCTCCCTCTGTAAAGAGCTGGGGTTAGAGCTCTTAGCCTCCCTCTGTAAAGAGCTGGGTGTAGAGCTCTTAGCCTCCCTCTGTAAAGAGCTGGGTGTAGAGCTCTTAGCCTCCCTCTGTAAAGAGCTGGGTGTAGAGCTCTTAGCCTCCCTCTGTAAGGAGCCTGGGTTAGAGCTCTTAGCCTACCTCTGTAAAGAGCTGGGGTTAGAGCTCTTAGCCTACCTCTGTAAAGAGCTGGGGTTAGAGCTCTTAGCCTCCCTCTGTAAAGAGCTGGGTGTAGAGCTCTTAGCCTACCTCTGTAAAGAGCTGGGGTTAGAGCTCTTAGCCTCCCTCTGTAAAGAGCTGGGTGTAGAGCTCTTAGCCTCCCTCTGTAAAGAGCTGGGTGTAGAGCTCTTAGCCTCCCTCTGTAAGGAGCCTGGGTTAGAGCTCTTAGCCTCCCTCTGTAAAGAGCTGGGTGTAGAGCTCTTAGCCTACCTCTGTAAAGAGCTGGGGTTAGAGCTCTTAGCCTACCTCTGTAAAGAGCTGGGGTTAGAGCTCTTGGTCGTCTCCCCTCCTGAGGCCTGGGTGGTAAAGGTGGGGTTCTGGTACAGATCCTGTAACAGCTTCTGCTCATACTCCTGATGCTTCCCCACCTGACAGACGACACAAAGCAACACAAGGACCAGGTTAGGACCAGGTTAGGACCATGTTAGGAGGGTCAAACCTGGTGTGCAGTCTACACTAGTCTGCACTACTACAATCTTGGACTTCCTAGTTCATCGCCTCCCACCTCCTCGCCGCCTCCTCCTCAACCCCTATTGGAGGAGAACGTCCCAGGTCCCTCCCCTCAGACCTTCTACAATGTGTTTTGAGGTAGGAGGTAGGATGTGAGGATTGGAGGAAAGATGAATTGAGAAAGAGCCTTACTAAAGTATTGAATTGGTCAGCTTACCTGCATTTCCTCTTTGGTGAAGCTGGCCGCCTCATCCCCCAGCTCGTGTAGATACATGCAGTCAGGCTTGGGACACTGCGTGCTCTTTAGAAAGTAGCTGCAGTATTTTGTAGTCCCTAAAGAAGCCTGTAGAACACAACAGTTCTTTAGGTCAACCAAACTTGGCACCAGACATCCACATGTACTACACACGCTTGGCAATAATTCCCCAAGACGGGGATCTTGATTGAACACCAAGTGGAAAATGGGAAATGTCTTCATATCCTCAACAAAATGAAAAGTAAAACCCCTTTCAAACCAAGACGAAAAGTCGTTAACGTTACCACCAACTTGTTCTCCAACTTTTCTTTATATTGCAAAGGTATTGCCGGTAACAAAGCCTGTACTTTTATTTCCGCCAACTGAGGAAGTCATGAATGCGGTAATATGTTTAAGAGTCCCGCTAACGCCTCAGTGTAAACCTCCCCTTTCATCTTACCTGCTTCGGCACGCATTAAAATCAGGAACATTCTATTGTTGTTGTCCGACATCAAACTTGTCCTTGTCATTATGAAAAACAGCATGACATCTCATCAGCATCCTGGTCCAAACAGTCTGCATGACATCTCATCAGCCTCCTGGTCCAAACAGTCTGCATGACATCTCATCAGCATCCTGGTCCAAACAGTCTACATGACATCTCATCAGCATCCTGGTCCAAACAGTCTGCATGACATCTCATCAGCATCCTGGTCCAAACAGTCTGCGTGACATCTCATCAGCATCCTGGTCCAAACAGTGTGCGTGACATCTCATCAGCATCCTGGTCCAAACAGTCTGCATGACATCTCATCAGCCGGGTCCAAACAGTCTGCATGACATCTCATCAGCCTGGTCTAAACAGTCTGCATGACATCTCATCAGCATCCTGGTCCAAACAGTCTGCGTGACATCTCATCAGCATCCTGGTCCAAACAGTCTGCGTGACATCTCATCAGCATCCTGGTCCAAACAGTCTGCATGACATCTCATCAGCATCCTGGTCCAAACAGTCTGCATGACATCTCATCAGCATCCTGGTCCAAACAGTCTGCATGACATCTCATCAGCATCCTGGTCCAAACAGTCTGCATGACATCTCATCAGCAGCCTGGTCCAAACAGTCTGCATGACATCTCATCAGCATCCTGGTCCAAACAGTCTGCATGACATCTCATCAGCATCCTGGTCCAAACAGTCTGCATGACATCTCATCAGCATCCTGGTCCAAACAGTCTGCATGACATCTCATCAGCATCCTGGTCCAAACAGTCTGCATGACATCTCATCAGCATCCTGGTCCAAACAGTCTGCATGACATCTCATCAGCATCCTGGTCCAAACAGTCTGCATGACATCTCATCAGCATCCTGGTCCAAACAGTCTGCATGACATCTCATCAGCATCCTGGTCCAAACAGTCTGCATGACATCTCATCAGCCTGGTCCAAACAGTCTGCATGACATCTCATCAGCCTGGTCCAAACAGTCTGCATGACATCTCATCAGCATCCTGGTCCAAACAGTCTGCATGACATCTCATCAGCATCCTGGTCCAAACAGTCTACATGACATCTCATCAGCCTGGTCCAAACAGTCTGCATGACATCTCATCAGCATCCTGGTCCAAACAGTCTGCATTACATCTCATCAGCATCCTGGTCCAAACAGTCTGCATGACATCTCATCAGCCTGGTCCAAACAGTCTGCATGACATCTCATCAGCATCCTGGTCCAAACAGTCTGCATGACATCTCATCAGCATCCTGGTCCAAACAGTCTGCATGACATCTCATCAGCATCCTGGTCCAAACAGTCTGCATGACATCTCATCAGCCTGATCCAAACAGTCTGCATGACATCTCATCAGCATCCTGGTCCAAACAGTCTGCATGACATCTCATCAGCCTGATCCAAACAGTCTGCATGACATCTCATCAGCATCCTGGTCCAAACAGTCTGCATGACATCTCATCAGCATCCTGGTCCAAACAGTCTGCATGACATCTCATCAGCATCCTGGTCCAAACAGTCTGCATGACATCTCATCAGCCTGGTCCAAACAGTCTGCATGACATCTCATCAGCATCCTGGTCCAAACAGTCTGCATGACATCTCATCAGCATCCTGGTCCAAACAGTCTGCATGTCATCTCATCAGCATCCTGGTCCAAACAGTCTGCATGTCATCTCATCAGCATCCTGGTCCAAACAGTCTGCATGACATCTCATCAGCATCCTGGTCCAAACAGTCTGCATGACATCTCATCAGCATCCTGGTTCTAACAGTCTGCATGACATGGCAGCAGCCTGGTCCAAACAGTCTGCATGACATCTCATCAGCCTGGTCCAAACAGTCTGCATGACATCTCATCAGCATCCTGGTCCAAACAGTCTGCATGACATCTCATCAGCATCCTGGTCCAAACAGTCTGCATGACATCTCATCAGCCTGGTCCAAACAGTCTGCATGACATCTCATCAGCATCCTGGTCCAAACAGTCTGCATGACATCTTATCAGCCTGGTCTAAACAGTCTGCATGACATCTCATCAGCATCCTGGTCCAAACAGTCTGCATGACATCTCATCAGCATCCTGGTCCAAACAGTCTGCATGACATCTCATCAGCATCCTGGTCCAAACAGTCTGCATGACATCTCATCAGCATCCTGGTCCAAACAGTCTGCATGACATCTCATCAGCATCCTGGTCCAAACAGTCTGCATGACATCTCATCAGCATCCTGGTCCAAACAGTCTGCATGACATCTCATCAGCATCCTGGTCCAAACAGTCTGCATGACATCTCATCAGCCGGGTCCAAACAGTCTGCATGACATCTCATCAGCCTGGTCTAAACAGTCTGCATGACATCTCATCAGCATCCTGGTCCAAACAGTCTGCGTGACATCTCATCAGCATCCTGGTCCAAACAGTCTGCGTGACATCTCATCAGCATCCTGGTCCAAACAGTCTGCATGACATCTCATCAGCATCCTGGTCCAAACAGTCTGCATGACATCTCATCAGCATCCTGGTCCAAACAGTCTGCATGACATCTCATCAGCCTGGTCCAAACAGTCTGCATGACATCTCATCAGCATCCTGGTCCAAACAGTCTGCATGACATCTCATCAGCATCCTGGTCCAAACAGTCTGCATGACATCTCATCAGCATCCTGGTCCAAACAGTCTGCATGACATCTCATCAGCATCCTGGTCCAAACAGTCTGCGTGACATCTCATCAGCATCCTGGTCCAAACAGTCTGCATGACATCTCATCAGCCTGGTCCAAACAGTCTGCATGACATCTCATCAGCATCCTGGTCCAAACAGTCTGCATGACATCTTATCAGCCTGGTCTAAACAGTCTGCATGACATCTCATCAGCATCCTGGTCCAAACAGTCTGCATGACATCTCATCAGCATCCTGGTCCAAACAGTCTGCATGACATCTCATCAGCATCCTGGTCCAAACAGTCTGCATGACATCTCATCAGCATCCTGGTCCAAACAGTCTGCATGACATCTCATCAGCATCCTGGTCCAAACAGTCTGCATGACATCTCATCAGCATCCTGGTCCAAACAGTCTGCATGACATCTCATCAGCCGGGTCCAAACAGTCTGCATGACATCTCATCAGCCTGGTCTAAACAGTCTGCATGACATCTCATCAGCATCCTGGTCCAAACAGTCTGCGTGACATCTCATCAGCATCCTGGTCCAAACAGTCTGCGTGACATCTCATCAGCATCCTGGTCCAAACAGTCTGCATGACATCTCATCAGCATCCTGGTCCAAACAGTCTGCATGACATCTCATCAGCATCCTGGTCCAAACAGTCTGCATGACATCTCATCAGCATCCTGGTCCAAACAGTCTGCATGACATCTCATCAGCCTGGTCCAAACAGTCTGCATGACATCTCATCAGCATCCTGGTCCAAACAGTCTGCATGACATCTCATCAGCATCCTGGTCCAAACAGTCTGCATGACATCTCATCAGCATCCTGGTCCAAACAGTCTGCATGACATCTCATCAGCATCCTGGTCCAAACAGTCTGCATGACATCTTATCAGCCTGGTCCAAACAGTCTGCATGACATCTCATCAGCCTGGTCCAAACAGTCTGCATGACATGGCAGCAGCCTGGTCCAAACAGTCTGTATATGTCAATCTAACAAGCCAGGCAACTAAAATCAACTTTCTAGACAGTTTTGGTTAGTTGCTAGCTTGTTAACTAGCTATCCAGCTCATATAATTACCAGAACATACCTGACAACATTTGAGTTTAACTGTAGCCACATTTTTATTGACCATAACAGAAAAATTAAACACATTACAAGGTAATTATTTACAAGTATGGTGAGCTGCTAACTAAAGTATGGTGAGCTGCTAACTAAAGTATGGCGAGCTGCTAACTAAAGTATGGTGAGCTGCTAACTAAAGTATGGTGAGCTGCTAACTAAAGTATGGCGAGCTGCTAACTAAAGTATGGCGAGGTGCTAACTAAAGTATGGCGAGCTGCTAACTAAAGTATGGCGAGCTGCTAACTAAAGTATGGCAAGGTGCTAACTAAAGTATGGCGAGGTGCTAACTAAAGTATGGTGAGGTGCTAACTAAAGTATGGTGAGCTGCTAACTAAAGTATGGTGAGCTGCTAACTAAAGTATGGCGAGCTGCTAACTGAAGTATGGTGAGCTGCTAACTAAAGTATGGCGAGCTGCTAACTGAAGTATGGCGAGGTGCTAACTAAAGTATGGCGAGGTGCTAACTAAAGTATGGCGAGCTGCTAACTAAAGTATGGCAAGCTGCTAACTGAAGTATGGCGAGCTGCTAACTGAAGTATGGCGAGGTGCTAACTGAAGTATGGCGAGCTGCTAACTGAAGTATGGCGAGCTGCTAACTAAAGTATGGCGAGGTGCTAACTAAAGTATGGTGAGCTGCTAACTGAAGTATGGCGAGCTGCTAACTGAAGTATGGCGAGCTGCTAACTGAAGTATGGCGAGCTGCTAACTAAAGTATGGCGAGGTGCTAACTAAAGTATGGTGAGCTGCTAACTAAAGTATGGCGAGCTGCTAACTAAAGTATGGCGAGCTGCTAACTAAAGTATGGCGAGCTGCTAACTAAAGTATGGCGAGCTGCTAACTGAAGTATGGCGAGCTGCTAACTAAAGTATGGTGAGCTGCTAACTAAAGTATGGCGAGCTGCTAACTAAAGTATGGCGAGCTGCTAACTAAAGTATGGCGAGCTGCTAACTAAAGTATGGCGAGGTGCTAACTGAAGTATGGCGAGCTGCTAACTGACTGTTGTGAACGTGAAGTAATGAAAAGCAGTGCATCGTCTGAGGGATTTAGAACTTGCTGCTGTCACATTTGGGTTACCATGACAACGATACCAACAACAGGGTCAAAGTTGAATGTATCTCGCTCCTAAGCAATGGCTATATAAAAAGTGAATGCCGACAAGAAAGAGGTAAAAAAAAGTGGCTGTTTGAAAGGGGATTATAAAATATTGCCCAATTGTTTTTACAGCCAACATACCGTAAATGAGAAAGGTGTATAACTCCCAGCAGAGAAGCTGACATTTCAAATGTTAATCTGATGCAGAGATCGATTGTCTGTGCATAGACTAGATGTATATTAGCGTTGTATCTCTTCCCAGCTTACCTTCAGTGTTCTGCCATCTACTACCAGGTTGTTGACACACTGGATTGCCCTGAGGGCGTCTTCTGACCGGATGTAGGTGACATAGGCACTGGCACTAGGACCCTGGGGACAAGACCAAGACAATGACTGGATCAATCAGTGTGTCAATCAATCAATCAATCAATCAATCAATCTGTGTACTTTATGTACTGCTATTGCACTGGTGTTATGGCTGTATATTTACATTTACATTTTAGTCATGTAGCAGACGCTCTTATCCAGAGCGACTTACAGTTAAGTGAGTGCATACATTATTACACCCCCGTGGGAATCGAACCCACAACCCTGGCGTTGCAAACGCCATGCTCTACCAACTGAGCTACATCCCTGCCGGCCATTCCCTCCCCTACCCTGGACGACGCTGGGACAATTGTGCGCCGCCCCCATTGGTCTCCCGGTCGCGGCCAGCTACGACAGAGCCTGGATTCGAACCAGGATCTCTAGTGACACAGCTAGCACTGCGATGCAGTGCCTTAGACCACTGCACCACTCAGGAGGCCATATATGGTGCTAGTAATGCATTTCTAATGCACTCAATCAACCAACCCATCAATTAAATACAACACCTGCTGTCAATCATCCTCGCCCACAGGAAGTTCCCGCCCCTCACCTGCGAGCCAGCGTATGAGGTGCTGTTGTTGATGACCACTTTATGGACCTTCCCAAACTTCACAAAATACTCCGGCCTCTTTAGAACCTGGGATGGACAGAGAAACTGTTAGCCAAACTACATATCCTATCTAAAAACATGGTCAAACATGACCCTTATAATCATGTTACAACAGTCAATTATGCTCCAAAACAGTTACATATTCTTCCCTGGTTTGAGGCTAGTGGTTATCTGAGTAATAATCCATAAACATTCCCTGGTTTGAGGCTAGTGGTTATCTGAGTAATAATCCATAAACATTCCCTGGTTTGAGGGTAGTGGTTATCTGAGTAATAATCCATAAACATTCCCTGGTTTGAGGCTAGTGGTTATCTGAGTAATAATCCATAAGCATTCCCTGGTTTGAGGGTAGTGGTTATCTGAGTAATAATCCATAAACATTCCCTGGTTTGAGGCTAGTGGTTATCTGAGTAATAATCCATAAACATTCCCTGGTTTGAGGCTAGTGGTTATCTGAGTAATAATCCATAAACATTCCCTGGTTTGAGGCTAGTGGTTATCTGAGTAATAATCCATAAACATTCCCTGGTTTGAGGCTAGTGGTTATCTGAGTAATAATCCATAAACATTCCCTGGTTTGAGGCTAGTGGTTATCTGAGTAATAATCCATAAACATTCCCTGGTTTGAGGCTAGTGGTTATCTGAGTAATAATCCATAAACATTCCCTGGTTTGAGGCTAGTGGTTATCTGAGTAATAATCCATAAACATTCCCTGGTTTGAGGCTAGTGGTTATCTGAGTAATAATCCATAAACATTCCCTGGGTTGAGGCTAGTGGTTATCTGAGTAATAATCCATAAACATTCCCTGGTTTGAGGCTAGTGGTTATCTGAGTAATAATCCATAAACATTCCCTGGTTTGAGGCTAGTGGTTATCGGAGTAATAATCCATAAACATTCCCTGGTTTGAGGCTAGTGGTTATCTGAGTAATAATCCATAAACATTCCCTGGTTTGAGGCTAGTGGTTATCTGAGTAATAATCCATAAACATTCCCTGGTTTGAGGCTAGTGGTTATCTGAGTAATAATCCATAAGCATTCCCTGGTTTGAGGCTAGTGGTTATCTGAGTAATAATCCATAAACATTCCCTGGTTTGAGGCTAGTGGTTATCTGAGTAATAATCCATAAACATTCCCTGGTTTGAGGCTAGTGGTTATCTGAGTAATAATCCATAAACATTCCCTGGTTTGAGGCTAGTGGTTATCTGAGTAATAATCCATAAACATTCCCTGGTTTGAGGCTAGTGGTTATCTGAGTAATAATCCATAAACATTCCCTGGTTTGAGGCTAGTGGTTATCTGAGTAATAATCCATAAACATTCCCTGGTTTGAGGCTAGTGGTTATCTGAGTAATAATCCATAAACATTCCCTGGTTTGAGGCTAGTGGTTATCTGAGTAATAATCCATAAACATTCCCTGGTTCGAGGCTAGTGGTTATCTGAGTAATAATCCATAAACATTCCCTGGTTTGAGGCTAGTGGTTATCTGAGTAATAATCCATAAACATTCCCTGGTTTGAGGCTAGTGGTTATCTGAGTAATAATCCATAAACATTCCCTGGTTTGAGGCTAGTGGTTATCTGAGTAATAATCCATAAACATTCCCTGGTTTGAGGCTAGTGGTTATCTGAGTAATAATCCATAAACATTCCCTGGTTTGAGGCTAGTGGTTATCTGAGTAATAATCCATAAACATTCCCTGGTTTGAGGCTAGTGGTTATCTGAGTAATAATCCATAAACATTCCCTGGTTTGAGGCTAGTGGTTATCTGAGTAATAATCCATAAACATTCCCTGGTTTGAGGATAGTGGTTATCTGAGTAATAATCCATAAACATTCCCTGGTTTGAGGCTAGTGGTTATCTGAGTAATAATCCACAAACATTCCAGTGTGATATTCTGATGCAGTGGCGTGTTATATTGACATTATTCTACTGTGATTTCATATAGAGAATAAACTGGGAGAGGTGAATGAGGCTGCAGTGGGGTGTTATATTGACATTATTCTACTGTGATTTCATATAGAGAATAAACTGGGAGAGGTGAATGAGGCTGCAGTGGCGTGTTATATTGACATTATTCTACTGTGATTTCATATAGAGAATAAACTGGGAGAGGTGAATGAGGCTGCAGTGGGGTGTTATATTGACATTATTCTACTGTGATTTCATATAGAGAATAAACTGGGAGAGGTGAATGAGGCTGCAGTGGGGTGTTATATTGACATTATTCTACTGTGATTTCATATAGAGAATAAACTGGGAGAGGTGAATGAGGCTGCAGTGGGGTGTTGCGTAATTCATCATCTGTAGGGACGAGGGAGAAATCCCGGTCAGGGGCCTAATCAATAAGTAAACTACTGGGGGAAAAAGTATCTTAATTTCTGAAAGGTGATTGAAGAGAATTAGGCCTATATTTAGATATGATTAAACCACAATGTACATGAAGCAGTTACTGTACATCTAAGCATGTTGTTACTACTTCCTGTTGGAGAACAACCACAGAAACACAGACCTAGAGGGGAAAAGGCTGATGCTACACATTTCAAAGGAGAACAAACATCTGCCATGATCTGCAGTGAGGAGGTTTCTGATCGGATGTGCTGGTGGTTTCTGTGGAAGGAGTCCAGGGTAGTGAGAGGGGTAATGGGGGGAGTGGTTGGTTGTGTTGGTGGTTTCTGTGGAAGGAGTCCAGGGTAGTGAGAGGGGTAATGAGGGAAGTGGTTGGTTGTGTTGGTGGTTTCTGTGGAAGGAGTCCAGGGTAGTGAGAGGGGTAATGGGGGAAGTGGTTGGTTGTGTTGGTGGTTTCTGTGGAAGGAGTCCAGGCTAGTGAGAGGGGTAATGGGGGAAGGGGTTGGTTGTGTTGGTGGTTTCTGTGGAAGGAGTCCATGGTAGTGAGAGGGGTAATGGGGGAAGGGGTTGGTTGTGCTGGTGGTTACTGTGAAAGGAGTCCAGGGTAGTGAGAGGGGTAATGGGGGAAGGGGTTGGTTGTGTTGGTGGTTTCTGTGGAAGGAGTCCAGGGTAGTGAGAGGGGTAATGGGGGAAGTGGTTGGTTGTGTTGGTGGTTTCTGTGGAAGGAGTCCAGGGTAGTGAGAGGGGTAATGGGGGAAGTGGTTGGTTGTGTTGGTGGTTTCTGTGGAAGGAGTCCAGGGTAGTGAGAGGGGTAATGGGGGAAGTGCTTGGTTGTGCTGGTGGTTTCTGTGGAAGGAGTCCAGGGTAGTGAGAGGGGTAATGGGGGAAGTGCTTGGTTGTGTTGGTGGTTTCTGTGGAGTTTTAATGATGAAACATTCCTGGTTCATTTCTACCCCAGAGGGGAAACAAAGCATATTACCCATAAGTCTTACTTCACATCATAAACTAGCTCTGCTCTATAATCTCATCTTCTACAGATTATATCACACTCCACTGCCTCCCCCAAGTTCCCCTCAGAGCTGACTGAGTCAACCTCCCTCCCTCTCCCTCTCTACAGTAGAGTTCCCCTCAGAGCTGACTGTGTCAACCTCCCTCCCTCCCTCTTTCTCTACAGTAGAGTTCCCCTCAGAGCTGACTGAGTCAACCTCCCTCCCTCTCTCTCTCTACAGTAGAGTTCCCCTCAGAGCTGACTGAGTCAACCTCCCTCCCTCTCTCTCTCTACAGTAGAGTTCCCCTCAGAGCTGACTGAGTCAACCTCCCTCCCTCTCTCTCTACAGTAGAGTTCCCCTCAGAGCTGACTGAGTCAACCTCCCTCCCTCTCTCTCTACAGTAGAGTTCCCCTCAGAGCTGACTGAGTCAACCTCCCTCCCTCTCTCTCTACAGTAGAGTTCCCCTCAGAGCTGACTGAGTCAACCTCCCTCCCTCCCTCTCTCTCTCTACAGTAGAGTTCCCCTCAGAGCTGACTGAGTCAACCTCCCTCCCTCTCTCTCTACAGTAGAGTTCCCCTCAGAGCTGACTGAGTCAACCTCCCTCCCTCTCTCTCTCTACAGTAGAGTTCCCCTCAGAGCTGACTGAGTCAACCTCCCTCCCTCTCTCTCTACAGTAGAGTTCCCCTCAGAGCTGACTGAGTCAACCTCCCTCCCTCTCTCTCTCTACAGTAGAGTTCCCCTCAGAGCTGACTGAGTCAACCTCCCTCCCTCTCTCTCTCTACAGTAGAGTTCCCCTCAGAGCTGACTGAGTCAACCTCCCCCCCCCCTCTCTCTACAGTAGAGTTCCCCTCAGAGCTGACTGAGTCAACCTCCCTCCCTCTCTCTCTCTACAGTAGAGTTCCCCTCAGAGCTGACTGAGTCAACCTCCCCCCCCCCCTCTCTCTACAGTAATTCCCCTCAGAGCTGACTGAGTCAACCTCCCTCCCTCTCTCTCTCTACAGTAGAGTTCCCCTCAGAGCTGACTGAGTCAACCTCCCTCCCTCTCTCTCTCTACAGTAGAGTTCCCCTCAGAGCTGACTGAGTCAACCTCCCTCCCTCTCTCTCTCTACAGTAGAGTTCCCCTCAGAGCTGACTGAGTCAACCTCCCTCCCTCCCTCCCTCTCTCTCTCTACAGTAGAGTTCCCCTCAGAGCTGACTGAGTCAACCTCCCTCCCTCCCCCTCTCTCTCTACAGTAGAGTTCCCCTCAGAGCTGACTGAGTCAACCTCCCTCCCTCTCTCTCTACAGTAGAGTTCCCCTCAGAGCTGACTGAGTCAACCTCCCTCCCTCTCTCTCTCTACAGTAGAGTTCCCCTCAGAGCTGACTGAGTCAACCTCCCTCCCTCCCTCCCCCTCTCTCTCTACAGTAGTTCCCCTCAGAGCTGACTGAGTCAACCTCCCTCCCTCCCCCTCTCTCTCTACAGTAGAGTTCCCCTCAGAGCTGACTGAGTCAACCTCCCTCCCTCTCTCTCTACAGTAGAGTTCCCCTCAGAGCTGACTGAGTCAACCTCCCTCCCTCTCTCTCTACAGTAGAGTTCCCATCAGAGCTGACTGAGTCAACCTCCCTCTCTCTCTACAGTAGAGTTCCCATCAGAGCTGACTGAGTCAACCTCCCTCTCTCTCTACAGTAGAGTTCCCCTCAGAGCTGACTGAGTCAACCTCCCTCCCTCTCTCTCTCTACAGTAGAGTTCCCCTCAGAGCTGACTGAGTCAACCTCCCTCCCTCTCTCTCTCTACAGTAGAGTTCCCCTCAGAGCTGACTGAGTCAACCTCCCTCCCTCTCTCTCTACAGTAGAGTTCCCCTCAGAGCTGACTGAGTCAACCTCCCTCCCTCTCTCTCTCTACAGTAGAGTTCCCCTCAGAGCTGACTGAGTCAACCTCCCTCCCTCTCTCTCTCTACAGTAGAGTTCCCCTCAGAGCTGACTGAGTCAACCTCCCTCCCCCCTCTCTCTCTACAGTAGAGTTCCCCTCAGAGCTGACTGAGTCAACCTCCCTCCCTCTCTCTACAGTAGAGTTCCCCTCAGAGCTGACTGAGTCAACCTCCCTCCCTCCCTCCCCCTCTCTCTCTACAGTAGAGTTCCCCTCAGAGCTGACTGAGTCAACCTCCCTCCCTCCCTCTCCCTCTCTCCAGTAGAGTTCCCCTCAGAGCTGACTGAGTCAACCTCCCTCCCCCCTCTCTCTCTACAGTAGAGTTCCCCTCAGAGCTGGCTGAGTCAACCTCCCTCCCTCCCTCTCTCTCTCTACAGTAGAGTTCCCCTCAGAGCTGACTGAGTCAACCTCCCTCCCTCTCTCTCCCTCTCTCCAGTAGAGTTCCCCTCAGAGCTGACTGAGTCAACCTCCCTCCCCCCTCTCTCTCTACAGTAGAGTTCCCCCTCAGAGCTGACTGAGTCAACCTCCCTCCCTCTCTCTCCCTCTCTCCAGTAGAGTTCCCCTCAGAGCTGACTGAGTCAACCTCCCTCCCCCCTCTCTCTCTACAGTAGAGTTCCCCTCAGAGCTGACTGAGTCAACCTCCCTCCCTCTCTCTCCCTCTCTCCAGTAGAGTTCCCCTCAGAGCTGACTGAGTCAACCTCCCTCCCCCCTCTCTCTCTACAGTAGAGTTCCCCTCAGAGCTGACTGAGTCAACCTCCCTCCCTCCCTCTCGCTCTACAGTAGAGTTCCCCTCAGAGCTGACTGAGTCAACCTCCCTCCCTCTCTCTCTCTACAGTAGAGTTCCCCTCAGAGCTGACTGAGTCAACCTCCCTCCCTCCCTCTCTCTCTCTACAGTAGAGTTCCCCTCAGAGCTGACTGAGTCAACCTCCCTCCCCCCCTCTCTCTCTCTACAGTAGAGTTCCCCTCAGAGCTGACTGAGTCAACCTCCCTCCCTCCCTCTCTCTCTCTACAGTAGAGTTCCCCTCAGAGCTGACTGAGTCAACCTCCCTCCCCCCCTCTCTCTCTCTACAGTAGAGTTCCCCTCAGAGCTGACTGAGTCAACCTCCCTCCCTCCCTCTCTCTCTCTCCAGTAGAGTTCCCCTCAGAGCTGACTGAGTCAAACTCCCTCTCTCTCTACAGTAGAGTTCCCCTCAGAGCTGACTGAGTCAACCTCCCTCCCTCCCTCCCCCTCTCTCTCTACAGTAGAGTTCCCCTCAGAGCTGACTGAGTCAACCTCCCTCCCTCTCTCTCCCTCTCTCTCCAGTAGAGTTCCCCTCAGAGCTGACTGAGTCACCCCCCCCTCTCTCTCTCTCCAGTAGAGTTCCCCTCAGAGCTGACTGAGTCACCCCCCCCCCCCCTCTCTCTCTACAGTCCTAATTAATTAGCTGAATTTATAGGAAGGAGGGAAGGAAGGATCATCTCAGAGCAGTCCTTGATGACGATAGTGAACTAATATTCCCTATCGTTCCTTGAGGAGTGTTATTCTCAGTTCTCTGGGTGTCTGTCGGTGTGTGTTCCTACCTCAGGGTCGGCCAGTCTCTGCGACAGCCCCACCAGGAAGACCAGGTTTCGCTGAACCACCCTGACGCTGGCCAGGTGCTTCCTGTTCTCCGTCACCTTCTGCTTCCTCTCTACCTGTTTAGCCCTCTTCTCATTCCTTATCCTCTGCAGCTCCTCCGCTGACAGTGGCTTGTACACCGCTGGGTCCTCTGGGTACGGCTGGTACAGAGAGAGAGGAGCATGTTAGATAAATGGACAGGGGGCTTCACCGCTGGGTCCTCTGGGTACGGCTGGTACAGAGAGAGAGGAGCATGTTAGATAAATGGACAGGGGGCTTGTACACCGCTGGATCCTCTGGGTACGGCTGGTACAGAGAGAGAGGAGCATGTTAGATAAATGGACAGGGGCTTGTATACCGCTGGAGAACCCTGGAATGACGAGGAGATCAGCATGAAATCCAGGAATCCTTCGACCAGGATTTCTGGAAAACCAGGGAATTCTGGGAAACCAGGGAATTCTGGGAAACCAGGGAATTCTGAGAAAGTTACAGGAATTCTGCAACCCTGACAACCACTGACACTTTATGCCTATCGGGGTCATCTCTGTATGCATGTCATTTTTACACAGTAGACCGCTCTCATACTTTCTGGAAATACCAGTGGAGTATTAACCTAACTCACTAACCCTCCTAACCAGTGGAGTACTAACCTAACTCACTAACCCTCCTAACCAGTGGAATTTATCAAAATCGATCAACTGGACTGGCCAGTCAGAGAGTAATTTCCAACCAAAAGGAGAAATGGAGAAAGTATTGTCACGGTAAAGCCTGTTCCTTAAGCTGTGTGGGTGTCACCTCTGACAGCTGTGTTGTCCTGATGAGAACATTTTACATTTACGTCATTTAGCAGACGCTCTTATCCAGAGCCACTTACACATTGGTGCATTCACCTTATAGCCAGTGGGATAACCACTTTACAATATTTTTTTGTTTCGTTGGGGGTGTGGGGTAAGGGGGGGGTAGAAGGATTACTTTATCCTATCCCAGGTGTTCCTTAAAGAGGTGGGGTTTCAAATGTCTCCGGAAGGTGGTGAGTGACTCCGCTGTCCTGGCGTCGTGAGGGAGCTTGTTCCACCATTGGGGTGCCAGAGCAGCGAACAGTTTTGACTGGGCTGAGCGGGAACTGTGCTTCCGCAGAGGAAGGGGAGCCAGCAGGCCAGAGGTGGATGAACGCAATGCCCTCGTTTGGGTGTAGGGACTGATCAGAGCCTGAAGGTACGGAGGTGCCGTTCCCCTCACTGCTCCATAGGCAAGCACCATGGTCTTGTAGCAGATGCGAGCTTCAACTGGAAGCCCGTTCAACTACAGAGCCATACTGAACATCTATTTATGACAGAAGGCGGGTGTGTTAATTCGGACAGAGAAGGCAGGTGTGTTAATTTGGACAGAGAAGGCAGGTGGGTTAATTCAGACAGAGAAGGCAGGTGGGTTAATTCGGACAGAGAAGGCAAGTGGGTTAATTCGGACAGAGAAGGCAGGTGGGTTAATTCGGACAGAGAAGGCAGGTGGGTTAATTAGGACAGAGAAGGCAGGTGGGTTAATTAGGACAGAGAAGGCAGGTGGGTTAATTCGGACAGAGAAGGCAGGTGGGTTAATTAGGACAGAGAAGGCAGGTGGGTTAATTAGGACAGAGAAGGCAGGTGGGTTAATTCGAACAGAGATGGCAGGTGGGTTAATTAGGACAGAGAAGGCAGGTGTGTTAATTCGGACAGAGAAGGCAGGTGGGTTAATTCGGACAGAGAAGGCAGGTGGGTTAATTAGGACAGAGAAGGCAGGTGGGTTAATTAGGACAGAGAAGGCAGGTGGGTTAATTCGAACAGAGATGGCAGGTGTGTTAATTCGGACAGAGAAGGCAGGTGTGTTAATTCGGACAGAGAAGGCAGGTGGGTTAATTCAGACAGAGAAGGCAGGTGGGTTAATTCGGACAGAGAAGGCAGGTGGGTTAATTCGGACAGAGAAGGCAGGTGGGTTAATTCGGACAGAGAAGGCAGGTGGGTTAATTAGGACAGAGAAGGCAGGTGGGTTAATTAGGACAGAGAAGGCAGGTGGGTTAATTCGGACAGAGAAGGCAGGTGGGTTAATTAGGACAGAGAAGGCAGGTGGGTTAATTAGGACAGAGAAGGCAGGTGGGTTAATTCGAACAGAGATGGCAGGTGGGTTAATTAGGACAGAGAAGGCAGGTGGGTTAATTCGGACAGAGAAGGCAGGTGGGTTAATTCGGACAGAGAAGGCAGGTGGGTTAATTCGGACAGAGAAGGCAGGTGGGTTAATTCGGACAGAGAAGGCAGGTGGGTTAATTCGGACAGAGAAGGCAGGTGGGTTAATTCGGACAGAGAAGGCAGGTGGTCCTCTGTAGCTCAACTGGTAGAGCACGGCGCTTGTAACGCCAAGGTAGTGGGTTCGATCCCCGGGACCACCCATACACAAAAATGTATGCACGCATGACTGTAAGTCGCTTTGGATAAAAGCGTCTGCTAAATGGCATATTATTTTATTATTATAATTAGGACAGAGAAGGCAGGTGGGTTAATTTGGGCAGAGAAGGCGGGTGGGTTAATTTGGACAGAGAAGGCGGGTGGGTTAATTCGGACAGAGAAGGCAGGTGGGTTAATTTGGACAGAGAAGGCAGGTGGGTTAATTTGGACAGAGAAGGCAGGTGGGTTAATTCGAACAGAGATGGCAGGTGGGTTAATTCAGACAGAGATGGCAGGTGGGTTAATTAGGACAGAGAAGGCAGGTGGGTTAAGGTGTAGGTACCTTTCTGCAGGCACTTCTCTGCTGTACGGACGTGGTGCCAGCAGAAGTTAAGGTAAGGTTTAGTATAGGATATGGGGTAGGGGTTAGACTAGGGTATGGTTTAGTATAGGATATGGGGTAGGGGTTAGACTAGGGTATGGTTTAGTATAGGATATGGGGTAGGGGTTAGACTAGGGTATGGTTTAGTATAGGATATGGGGTAGGGGTTAGGGGTTAGACTAGGGTATGGTTTAGTATAGGATATGGGGTAGGGGTTAGACTAGGGTATGGTTTAGTATAGGATATGGGGTAGGGGTTAGACTAGGGTATGGTTTAGTATAGGATATGGGGTAGGGGTTAGACTAGGGTATGGTTTAGTATAGGATATGGGGTAGGGGTTAGACTAGGGTAAGGTTTAGTATAGGATATGGGGTAGGGGTTAGACTAGGGTAAGGTTTAGTATAGGATATGGGGTAGGGGTTAGACTAGGGTAAGGTTTAGTATAGGATATGGGGTAGGGGTTAGACTAGGGTATGGTTTAGTACAGGATATGGGGTAGGGGTTAGACTAGGGTATGGTTTAGTATAGGATATGGGGTAGGGGTTAGACTAGGGTAAGGTTTAGTATAGGATATGGGGTAGGGGTTAGACTAGGGTATGGTTTAGTACAGGATATGGGGTAGGGGTTAGGGGTTAGACTAGGGTATGGTTTAGTACAGGATATGGGGTAGGGGTTAGACTAGGGTAAGGTTTAGTATAGGATATGGGTTAGGGGTTAGACTAGGGTAAGGTTTAGTACAGGATATGGGGTAGGGGTTAGACTAGGGTATGGTTTAGTATAGGATATGGGGTAGGGGTTAGACTAGGGTATGGCTTAGTATAGGATATGGGGTAGGGCAGGGGTCGTCAACTAGGTTTGGCTTCCGGACACATTTTTTCTGAGCTAATAGTCGGCGGGCCAGAACACAATTAGCATATAATATTAGCACAATTAAATTGGCCTACACTACTAATTGAACAAGACGTTCAACACATCTGATTTTAGTACATCATAAATTAAAGTGACAATAACAAATAATTCCGATCTGATTACGCTCATAAAAATCACCATGTCTCTATTCAACTGTTATTCGTGTCTATTTCTCTGCGCGTTGATTGGAGGAGGGGAAACACAACAGGTCTATGTATCCTACACCACTTTCTATAACGTCAACATTCGTTCAGAACAATTAGCTTGACAGCAAGAGAAAATGTTTGCTCTCTTTCAGGGAAGAATGTACACAGAGACAAGCGTTAATCTTACCATCTTTTCCCATTGCCAAGCCAGTGTTTTCTTATTTACAGTGAAAATGACGCTTTTTGCTAAGAATTCAAAATCTCAGGACGTCATTATGAATCTAAGCATGGAACTTCCAAAGTGGCCTTCCCTCCCCAGACAGAAGCCCGACACAGAAACACTGAAGCGTTCACTGCAAGCTACACACATATAGCTTTTTTTGGCTGACATACAGTGCATTCGGAAAGTATTCAGACCCCTTGACCTTTTTCCACATTTTGTTACGTTACAGCCTTATTCTGAAATTGAATACATTATTTTCCTCATCAATCTGCACACAATACCCCTTAATGACAAAGCAAAGACTGGTTTTTAGAAATGTTTGCAAATGTATAATAAAAAGAATATCAAATTTTCATAAGTATTCAGACCCTTTACTCAGTACTTTGTTAAAGCACCTTTGGCAGCGATTACAGCCTCGAGTCCTCTTGGGTATGACGCTACAAGCTTGGCACACCTGTATTTGGGAGATTTCTTCCATTCTTCTCTGCAGATCCTCTCAAGCTCTGTCAGGTTGGATGGGGAGCGTCGCTGCACAGCTATTTTCAGGTCTCTTCAGAGATGTTCGATCGGGTTCAAGTCCGGGCTCTGGCTGGGCCACTCAAGGACATTCAGAGACTTGTCCCGAAGCCACTCCTGTGTTGTGTCTTGGCTGTGTGCTTAGGGTCGATGTCCTGTTAGAAGGTGAACCTTCGCCCCAGTCTGAGGTCCTGAGCGCTCTGGAGCAGGTTTTCATCAAGGATCTCTCTGTACTTTGCTCCATTCATCTTTCCCCCGATCCTGACTAGTCTCCCAGTCCCTGCGGCTGAAAAACATCCCGTGCATTTTATGTTCCAACTGTGTGGATCGACTTACACCTGCGACTCATCCTTTTCCTCTATGAACGCAATACAGACTCACGGCAGGAACCGGCGTTCACATAAAGTCAAACCGAGGACTGCCTGTGCATTAAAATCACATCCATCTCACCCGACCTCCCCAAGATTATGTCCGAGAGGAAATGCAACTTCTCCCATTGAGTAAGTAACTTAGTAGCCTATATATGAGTGTATTTAGTAAATACTAACATTATTGTGACTGCTTATCCAGGGATATTTAGGTCTCAAGCTGACAGTATTTTCTGTTTGTTCTGTCGTTGCAGGAGCAGGCAATCCCGATAGACATTCAGACAGACTTTCATTTCCCCTTTACATGATTGTTTTATGTAGGACGCTACATTTTTGGCCAGTTGCAACTGTAAGTAAAAACAATTAGTCTAAAAACAAATCCCACTTCCATTAGGCCATTTAGTTTTTATTGTGAAAGATGCTAAGCCTCATAACTGGCTAATGTAAGCTACGTTTTTTATATAGGCTTCATATAACAAGTTAGCTATATTTTTCAGCACCAGGCGCTGTTCACCTCCTATTGGTTGGTGCTGTGGTTGCAGCTTCACGTTTCAGCACCACAAAACGGTCCGCAGCCTGCTTTTATCAGTTGACCGGACTGTCTCCTGCATTCTCTCTCTCTCTTCATAAATGAAATTAAAAAAGTAACTTCCTCATTATTTAGCTAGGGTAACTTCCTTCATGGGACATTACATTTTCAACATTTTTGCATCTCGGGTTCCGAGATTTCTTTATTATAATATTTTTTCTTAAATGAAAAACATTTCATAATTAATTTGTGGGGCCAAATAATATTGCCCGCGGGCCGCCAGTTGGGGAACCCTGGGGTAGGGGTTAGACTAGGGTAAGGTTTAGTATAGGATATGGGGTAGGGGTTAGACTAGGGTAAGGTTTAGTATAGGATATGGGGTAGGGGTTAGACTAGGGTAAGGTTTAGTATAGGATATGGGGTAGGGGTTAGACTAGGGTATGGTTTAGTATAGGATATGGGGTAGGGGTTAGACTAGGGTATGGTTTAGTATAGGATATGGGGTAGGGGTTAGACTAGGGTATGGTTTAGTATAGGATATGGGGTAGGGGTTAGACTAGGGTAAGGTTTAGTATAGGATATGGGGTAGGGGTTAGACTAGGGTAAGGTTTAGTATAGGATATGGGGTAGGGGGTAGGGGTTAGACTAGGGTATGGTTTAGTATAGGATATGGGGTAGGGGTTAGGGGTTAGACTAGGGTAAGGTTTAGTATAGGATATGGGGTAGGGGTTAGACTAGGGTATGGTTTAGTATAGGATATGGGGTAGGGGTTAGACTAGGGTAAGGTTTAGTATAGGATATGGGGTAGGGGTTAGACTAGGGTAAGGTTTAGTATAGGATATGGGGTAGGGGTTAGGGGTTAGACTAGGGTATGGTTTAGTATAGGATATGGGGTAGGGGTTAGACTAGGGTAAGGTTTAGTATAGGATATGGGGTAGGGGTTAGACTAGGGTAAGGTTTAGTATAGGATATGGGGTAGGGGTTAGGGGTTAGACTAGGGTATGGTTTAGTATAGGATATGGGTTAGGGGTTAGACTAGAGTCAGGTTTAGTATAGGATATGGGGTAGGGGTTAGGGGTTAGACTAGGGTAAGGTTTAGTATAGGATATGGGGTAGGGGTTAGACTAGGGTAAGGTTTAGTATAGGATATGGGGTAGGGGTTAGGGGTTAGACTAGGGTATGGTTTAGTACAGGATATGGGGTAGGGGTTAGACTAGGGTAAGGTTTAGTACAGGATATGGGGTAGGGGTTAGACTAGGGTAAGGTTTAGTATAGGATATGGGGTAGGGGTTAGACTAGGGTATGGTTTAGTATAGGATATGGGGTAGGGGTTAGACTAGGGTAAGGTTTAGTATAGGATATGGGGTAGGGGTTAGACTAGGGTATGGTTTAGTATAGGATATGGGGTAGGGGTTAGACTAGGGTAAGGTTTAGTATAGGATATGGGGTAGGGGTTAGACTAGGGTATGGTTTAGTATAGGATATGGGGTAGGGGTTAGACTAGGGTAAGGTTTAGTATAGGATATGGGGTAGGGGTTAGACTAGAGTCAGGTTTAGTATAGGATATGGGGTAGGGGTTAGACTAGGGTCAGGTTTAGTATAGGATATGGGGTAGGGGTTAGACTAGGGTATGGTTTAGTATAGGATATGGGGTAGGGGTTAGACTAGGGTATGGTTTAGTATAGGATATGGGGTAGGGGTTAGGGGTTAGACTAGGGTATGGTTTAGTATAGGATATGGGGTAGGGGTTAGAGTAGGGTAAGGTTTAGTATAGGATATGGGGTAGGGGTTAGACTAGGGTATGGTTTAGTATAGGATATGGGGTAGGGGTTAGACTAGGGTATGGTTTAGTATAGGATATGGGGTAGGGGTTAGACTAGGGTAAGGTTTAGTATAGGATATGGGGTAGGGGTTAGACTAGGGTATGGTTTAGTATAGGATATGGGGTAGGGGTTAGACTAGGGTATGGTTTAGTACAGGATATGGGGTAGGGGTTAGGGGTTAGACTAGGGTATGGTTTAGTACAGGATATGGGGTAGGGGTTAGGGGTTAGACTAGGGTATGGTTTAGTACAGGATATGGGGTAGGGGTTAGACTAGGGTCAGGTTTAGTATAGGATATGGGGTAGGGGTTAGGGGTTAGACTAGGGTATGGTTTAGTACAGGATATGGGGTAGGGGTTAGACTAGGGTCAGGTTTAGTATAGGATATGGGGTAGGGGTTAGGGGTTAGACTAGGGTATGGTTTAGTATAGGATATGGGTTAGGGGTTAGACTAGAGTCAGGTTTAGTATAGGATATGGGTTAGGGGTTAGACTAGAGTCAGGTTTAGTACAGGATATGGGGTAGGGGTTAGACTAGGGTATGGTTTAGTATAGGATATGGGGTAGGGGTTAGACTAGGGTATGGTTTAGTATAGGATATGGGGTAGGGGTTAGACTAGGGTATGGTTTAGTATAGGATATGGGGTAGGGGTTAGACTAGGGTATGGTTTAGTATAGGATATGGGGTAGGGGTTAGACTAGGGTATGGTTTAGTATAGGATATGGGGTAGGGGTTAGACTAGGGTAAGGTTTAGTATAGGATATGGGGTAGGGGTTAGACTAGGGTAAGGTTTAGTACAGGATATGGGGTAGGGGTTAGACTAGGGTAAGGTTTAGTATAGGATATGGGGTAGGGGTTAGACTAGGGTAAGGTTTAGTACAGGATATGGGGTAGGGGTTAGACTAGGGTATGGTTTAGTATAGGATATGGGGTAGGGGTTAGACTAGGGTAAGGTTTAGTATAGGATATGGGGTAGGGGTTAGACTAGGGTAAGGTTTAGTATAGGATATGGGGTAGGGGTTAGACTAGGGTAAGGTTTAGTACAGGATATGGGGTAGGGGTTAGACTAGGGTAAGGTTTAGTATAGGATATGGGGTAGGGGTTAGACTAGGGTATGGTTTAGTACAGGATATGGGGTAGGGGTTAGACTAGGGTAAGGTTTAGTATAGGATATGGGGTAGGGGTTAGACTAGGGTATGGTTTAGTATAGGATATGGGGTAGGGGTTAGACCAGGGTAACGTACCTTTCTGCAGGCAGGGCAGAGGCCGTTCTCGTCTGTGCGGATCCGGTGCCAGCAGAAGCGGCAGATCTGGTAGCCGCAGGTGCAGGGGAAGAAGTTGACGTCGTCTATCTCCAGCGGCTCCATACACAGAGGACACTCCATGGGGTCCATATCCTTCACCTCTGGACTGCAGGACATCCAAGACAATATGCAGAGAGACCGGTGGCAGGGGGCAGTGGCAGAGCAGGCTGGAGAGACACCAGGTGGCAGGGGGCAGTGGCAGAGCAGGCTGGAGAGTCACCGGGAAAGAGAGATTAGAATTCTGAACGCAAAGTCCCACCAGTGGGCAAAGTGTATAGAATAGCAGGAAATTAGCTTTAAAACTGCAACATTTCCTTTCCGCCAACAAGAGGGCCGTGAACAGTTTGGGGGTAGCATATGTCGCGAGGTGGAGGGGGGAGGGGGGGGATTCGTTACTACGTCGATAAAGGATTACATCTATCCAGACCTTTGTGTGACCAGACCTACTGAAAACAGTAGCTGTTTGAGTAGCCCTGCTGTCAGTGCAGTGTGAGGGAATCCCAGGTGTGGTCGGAACACAGCCAACTACAGCACACTGTCAGAGAGACGCAGAGAGCATGAACAGAGCCTTCTAAAATGGCACCCTATCCCCCCCCTACGTAGTGCACTACTTTTGACCAGGGCCCTGGGCTCTGTAGCGCACTTTGTAGGGGATAGGGTGCCACGTAGGCCACAAACAAGAGTCTGAGGGGCTAAGAGTCTGATACCTGCCCATTCAGCAAACCATACGGGACTCACACAGTACCGTACAGGGGAAAAACAACGATTGGCTGAAATAAAAAGGGGTCTCTGGGTGAACATTTATCTGAGTGAGTCTCGTGACCCGGTCTTTCTCTCAGCGGTTGGTTTTCATTCTGTCCTGTGGCCCGTTTTCAACACAGCCATTTGAGGATTGAAATTGATTTAGTGGTCTGTACACTTCTTTATAGACTTTTCATGTTAATCTACACAAGAAGAACGCAGAGCGAAAAAGAGAGGAGCCATACAGGTTGAAATACAGGCCTACGCTTTTAAGTCTTAACCGAAACACTACAAACAATGAGTTGCTGTTTCCGGTTTTAACCGGCTAAAGCCTCTCGCGTGCTTTGGTTCGGCTGGTGACTAGGAACTCGGCTAGGAGAACCCAACGAGTGTGCTCCATACTCCCTTAAAAAGACCTTAGCTTGAAAAACAATTTTAAAAAAAAGCGCCAATAGTACCGTTTGTCCATCTTGAGACGCCGTAGCCAGTATACACTTCCTCAAAAATAGTCCGAATTAAATCGAAGATAACTCAAGAAATCTGTGAATCATTTTGACGTGGAGATCTTAGTCAACCAATTTGACGTCTAACACTAGAGATGTTTTGGGGCAATATTTCTCAAATGAATAAATGTGCATGAAAGCGATTCGTCTCTCGTTGAATGACTAACACTTCACTTTGCCTACTGACTTAGTCTTGCATTGAAGTAAAAATGTCTTGGGCACTAACAGCCCCCCCAAAGAAGAGCTGCCGAAGGCCAAAAAACAAACAACAATATCATAAAACATCGTCATAATATATGCAGGAACTGTTCCAAACCGTTTGAGATGGGAAGCATGCCGACGCCTTAAGCAAAGAGGATGAAACTAACCATAGTCTGGTGAGGGTCATTATACACACCCCATCGCTCTGCAGCCCTTCCTCATCCAACAGTCTCTGCATTGCCAACAGATGACGTCCTCTTCACGTGACAACTGAGACGTTTAAACTGACAGAGGAGACAGCAGGCGCGACCTGAGGAGTGTTGTTCCCCACCCACGTATTCAGGGAAGGTCTGATTCACAACAACTATGAGCATTCAGACTACAGATACACAGTGCATTCGGAAAGTATTCAGACACACAGGGACACTGACACGCACAAAGAAAGGAGAGAGGATGAAGTCTCCTCTCTCTCACTCACCTCACTCACCTCACTCACTCTCACTCTCACTCTCACTCTCACTCTCACTGCAAGAAGTTGACTCCAGGAAGGGTATAATGAGAGCGGCTGAGTCAGAGAGAGGCACACTGGAGGACTCCCCCAGAGAGGATCACAGGTAAATAAGACTCATCAAGCTCTCATGAGGGTGTCTCTGAATGATGTGCAGGACAATAACAAGGGCCAACAATCCATCCCCAGAGCTCTGGCTTTTTAATTGGGAAAGGATCACCTAATTCTCAGTGATTGACTCTACTGCTTGAGTAAGCAATACAGTACATACACTACATGACCAAAAGTATGTGGACACCTGCTCGTACGTCGCTCTGGATAAGAGCGTCTGCTAAATGACTTAAATGTAAATGTAAATGTAAACATCTCATTCCATAATCATGGGCATTAATATGGAGTTGGTCCCCCCTTTGCTGCTATAACAGCCTCCACTCTTCTGGGAAGGCTTTCCACTAGATGTTGGAACATTACTGCGGGGGACTTGCTTCCATTCAGCCACAAGAGCATTAGTGAGGTCGGGCACTGATGTTGGGCGATTAGGCGCTGGCTCGCAGTCGGCGTTCCAATTCATCCAAAAGGTGTTCGATGGGGTTGAGGTCAGGGCTCTGTGCAGGCCAGTCAAGTTCTTCCACACCGATCTCGACAAACCATTTCTGTATGGACCTCGCTTTGTGCACGGGGGCATTGTCATGCTGAAACAGGAAAGGGCCTTCCCCAAACTGTTGCCACAAAGTTGGAAGCACAGAATCGTCATTGTATGCAGTAGCGTTAAGATTTCCCTTCACTGGAACTACGGGGCCTAGCCCGAACCATGAAAAACATCCCCAGACCACTATTCCTCCTCCACCAAACTTTAGAGTTGGAACTATGCATTCGGGCAGGTAGCGTTCTCCTGGCATCCGCCAAACACAGATTTGTCCGTCGGACTGCCAGATGGTGAAGCGTGATTCATCACTCCAGAGAACGGTGTGCAACAGCTGCGGCTGAAATAGCTGAATCCACTCATTTGAAGGGGTGTCCAAACACTTTATTTATATAGTGTAGGCCTAATGGTCAAGGAAAATAACCAATATCACTTCATGTTTCATGCTAACATATGCATTTTCATCTTGTATTTCCAGGGCAACATACTGGTTAGCAAAACCTTTGGTTGAATCTCCTCAAAACTTGAAAATACATTTTTTACAAAACAATGGTCTCTTGAGGAAGCTTTAGGCTGCCGCTTGGGCTCGCATCAACAATTGTTCTGGTGCAAAGAGCTGGTGATAATGACTGGTTCTCTTCAGGCTGCATCTTGTTCTGGTTCTCACAGAGAGAGAGAGAGAGAATGTCTCTTCAGGCTGCATCTTGTTCTGGTTCTCACAGAGAGAGAGAATGTCTCTTCAGGCTGCATCTTGTTCTGGTTCTCACAGAGAGAGAGAGAGAATGTCTCTTCAGACTGCATCTTGTTCTGGTTCTCACAGAGAGAGAGAGAGAGAGAATGTCTCTTCAGGCTGCATCTTGTTCTGGTTCTCACAGAGAGAGAGATAATGTCTCTTCAGACTGCATCTTGTTCTGGTTCTCACAGAGAGAGAGAGAGAGAATGTCTCTTCAGGCTGCATCTTGTTCTGGTTCTCACAGAGAGAGAGAGAATGTCTCTTCAGGCTGCATCTTGTTCTGGTTCTCACAGAGAGAGAGAGAGAGAGATAATGTCTCTTCAGGCTGCATCTTGTTCTGGTTCTCACAGAGAGAGAGAGAATGTCTCTTCAGGCTGCACTTGTTCTGGTTCTCACAGAGAGAGAGAGAGAATGTCTCTTCAGGCTGCATCTTGTTCTGGTTCTCACAGAGAGAGAGAGAGAGAGAGAGAGAGAGAGAGAGAGAGAGAGAGAGAGAGAGAGAGAGAGAGAGAGAGAGAGAGAGAGAGAGAGAGAGAATGTCTCTTCAGGCTGCATCTTGTTCTGGTTCTCACAGAGAGAGAGTGGCCTGGTAAAACACCTCCTAGTAGACATTTCATACACAGGCCTTTTCCCAATTGGGTTTGCTCAACTCCTGCGTCCTCTCTCCTCAGTCCTCGCTGGCTTCCTTTTGACGAAGGTCAAAGATAAATCGAGGAGAGGCGGCGAGGAGAGGGAAAGTGGACGAAAATGCGCTTGTATGAAATGAGACAGCTTCTCGAATCGCAGGCAAATTATGTTTACAGCATGTATAAAGTGATACAACCGAATGTAGTTAGTTGTGCAAGACATGTTATAGCTAAAAAGGATAAGTAGCATATGGTTTAAACGTTTGCATGCTTTTCTCCTACGAGAAAACAACGGCTGATTCAAACAGGATGTGGAATAGTTTTCAAAACTCTTCCGAAGGACGTGTGTGCCACTTATCGGTTTCCAGGTCACAGAGAGAGAGAGATAGATAAAGAGAGAGAGAGAGAGAGAGAGAGAGAGAGAGAGAGAGAGAGAGAGAGAGAGAGAGAGAGAGAGAGAGAGAGAGAGAGAGAGAGAGACAGAGAGAGAGCGAGAGAGACAGAGAGAGCGAGAGAGACAGAGAGAGCGAGAGAGACAGAGAGAGAGCGAGAGAGACAGAGAGAGAGATAGAGAGAGACACTGACACAGAGAGAGAGAGAGACAGAGAGACACACAGAGAGAGAGAGAGACAGAGACAGAGAGAGAGAGAAACAGAGACACACAGAGAGAGAGAGATAGAGACACAGAGAGACTGAGACACAGAGAGACTGAGAGACACAGAGAGAGACACAGAGAGAGAGACAGAGAGAGAGAGAGACAGAGAGACAGAGAAAGAGAGAGAGAGAGACACAGAGAGACTGAGAGAAAGAGAGAGAGAGACACACAGAGAGACTGAGAGAAAGAGAGAGAGAGAGAGAGAGAGAGAGAGAGAGAGAGAGAGAGAGAGAGAGAGAGAGAGAGAGACAGAGAGAGAGAGAGAGAGACACAAAGAGAGAGAGACACACACAGAGAGAGAGACAGAGACACAGAGAGACAGAGAGAGAGACAGAGAGAGAGACAGAGAGAGAGACAGACACACAGAGAGAGAGAGAGAGAGAGAGACGGAGAGAGCGAGAGAGAGAGAGAGAGAGAGAGAGAGAGAGAGAGAGAGAGAGAGAGAGAGAGAGAGACAGAGAGAGAGAGAGAGACAGAGACGGAGAGAGAGAGAGAGAGACAGAGACACAGAGAGACACAGAGACAGAGAGAGGACAAACTTTTTCTCTAATGAGAAAAGGCCAGTGTATCCTAGTAGACAGATCTGTCTCCAGGAACTTAAATAACCTCACAGACCTGAGCTACAGCCCTGGTCAAAAGTAGTGCACTATATAGGGAATAGGGTGCCATTCTCTGGTCTAAAGTAGTGCACTATATAGGGAATAGGGTGCCATTCTCTGGTCTAAAGTAGTGCACTATATAGGGAATAGGGTGCCATTCTCTGGTCTAAAGTAGTGCACTATATAGGGAATAGGGTGCCATTCTCTGGTCAAAAGTAGTGCACTATATAGGGAATAGGGTGCCATTCTCTGGTCTAAAGTAGTGCACTATATAGGGAATAGGGTGCCATTCTCTGGTCTAAAGTAGTGCACTATATAGGGAATAGGGTGCCATTCTCTGGTCTAAAGTAGTGCACTATATAGGGAATAGGGTGCCATTCTCTGGTCTAAAGTAGTGTACTATATAGGGAATAGGGTGCCATTCTCTGGTCTAAAGTAGTGTACTATATAGGGAATAGGGTGCCATTCTCTGGTCTAAAGTAGTGCACTATATAGGGAATAGGGTGCCATTCTCTGGTCTAAAGTAGTGCACTATATAGGGAATAGGGTGCCATTCTCTGGTCTAAAGTAGTGCACTATATAGGGAATAGGGTGCCATTCTCTGGTCTAAAGTAGTGCACTATATAGGGAATAGGGTGCCATTCTCTGGTCTAAAGTAGTGCACTATATAGGGAATAGGGTGCCATTCTCTGGTCTAAAGTAGAGCACTATATAGGGAATAGGGTGCCATTCTCTGGTCTAAAGTAGTGCACTATATAGGGAATAGGGTGCCGTTTGGGACTCACCCTAGTTGGCATCGTGTCTTTCTGTTGTTCCTTCACTAGACACTGTCTACAGGAGGTAGGCTGTCTACAGGAGGTAGGCTGTCTACGGGAGGTAGGCTGTCTACAGGAAGTAGGCTGTCTACGGGAGGTAGGCTGTCTACGGGAGGTAGGCTGTCTACAGGAGGTAGGCTGTCTACAGGAGGTAGGCTGTCTACAGGAGGTAGGCTGTCTACAGGAGGTAGGCTGTCTACAGGAGGTAGGCTGTCTACAGGAGGTAGGCTGTCTACAGGAGGTAGGCCGTCTACAGGAGGTAGGCCAGGGTGGGACTATCTGAAACCTGTCCAATAAGAAATGCTTTGTTTTCAATTTTTCCGTTGCAAAACGTTTTTTTTGCTACGTGTGTGCACTAATGAATGTGACCCAGGGGTTCAGCCAGTGTTGGTGGCTCTAGTTCTGTCTCAGCATGGGGGGGGGGGGGAGCCCAGGGAGACAGACACACACTAGGGGTAGAGGAAGTCTAAAAATACCCTGTCCCATCCATAGCATGGAGAGAGGAGGAGGAGCCCAGCTCCCCGGCCCTCTCTTTAAAAGGGAAGTGGTAATGGGAAGCAGGGTGCTCTTTGACCTCTCCAGCCCCTCCCCTTCTCCTGCCTGGTCTACATGTAAGGTCTTCAGCCCTTCCTGGGGCCGGCCCCGTGTTCAGGCCCAAATGGAACCCTATTCCCTTTATAGTGCACTACTTTAGACCAAGGGAATAGAGTTCTGTTTGGGACACAGCCTTGAGTTTCCTCAAGCTGCTCCACCTATTTCAGTGTACCAGTGTTTGGTTTCATTCCAACTCTGTAATGCTGCAGTGATTTGTAAGGGGGGAAAAGTCCCACAGGGATCTGGTCAACTGTAGAGCACTATAATAGGAACAGGGTGTCATTTGGGACGCACCCCCCAGGACACAGCCCCCCCCCCCCCAGGACACAGGCCAGAGGTGGGAGATCCGAGTGGGACCTACCCTGGTTGGTTGGATGGGTGGGTGTGTGGCATGCAGTGGGGCGCGTCCGACTCACGCTCCTGCGTGTGCCTAGTATGAAATTAGCAATCAGCCACGGACGCATTTTAGTCTCCCAGTTAAGGTACTGTACAGTGTTGAGACTCGGGCTGGGGTTTCCCAGACTGCAGTCATGGTAGAATCTGTCTGTCTGGCCAGGGAGGGAATCCCTCTGTGGAAGGATCTGTCTGGCTAGGGAGGGAACCACCACTGTGGAAGGATCTGTCTGGCTAGGGAGGGAACCACCACTGTGGAAGGATCTGTCTGGCTAGGGAGGGAATCACCACTGTGGAAGGATCTGTCTGGCTAGGGAGGGAACCACCACTGTGGAAGGATCTGTCTGGCTAGGGAGGGAACCACCACTGTGGTCTCTCCTACCAGGTGGTGTGGAGAGGATCTGTGTCTGCATCACTACCGGTGTTCCCCAGGGCTCGGTTCTAGGCCCTCTCCTCTCTATACTTCAAGTCACTCAGTTCTGTCAAATCCTCACATGGTCTCTCCTATCATTGCTATGTGGATGACATTCAACTACTCTTCTCCCCCCCCCCCCACACACACGTACCTGGCAAACATCTCAGCTTGGATGTCGGCCCACCACATCAAGCTCAACAAAACAGAGCTGCTCTTCCTCCCGGGGAAGGCCTGTCTGCTTCAAGACCTCTCCATCACGGTTGACAACTCCACGGTGTCCCACTCCCAGAGTGCAAAGAACCTTGGCGTTCTCTGCAAACAAAGCAGTGACTCACTCCTGCAGGTTCATGCACTACAACAGCGGTATTCAAACTCTTTTAGCGGGGAGCCCGTTTTTTTCAGCCAGAATTTCTGGGAACGCTACTTTTTCCCCAAGGATTTTTCACAACCCCACCCCAAATCCAATGACCACCTTAAAATAGTTACATTTAGATTTTTCACAGGCAAGGATATTGCTGCTAGTAAGATTGCACCTAAATCAACCATTTATCAGATCATCAAGAACTTCAAGGAGAGAGGTTCAATTGTTGTGAAGAAGGCGTCAGGGCGCCCAAGAAAGTCCAGCAAGCGCCAGGACCATCTCCTAAAGTTGATTCAGCTGCGGGATCGGGGCACCACCAGTGCAGAGCTTGCTCAGGAATGGCAGCAGGCAGGTGTGAGTGCATCTGCACGCACAGTGAGGCGAAGACTTTTGGAGGATGGCCTGGTGTCAAGAAGGGCAGCGAGGAAGCCACTTCTCTCCAGGAAAAACATCAGGGACAGACTGATATTCTGCAAAAGGTACAGGGATTGGACTGCTAAGGACTGGGGTAAAGTATTTTTCTCTGATGAATCCCCTTTCCGATTGTTTGGGGCATCCGGAAAACACCTTGTCCGGAGAAGACAAGGTGAGCGCTACCATCAGTCCTGTGTCATGCCAACAGTAAAGCATACTGAGATCATTCATGTGTGGGGTTGCTTCTCAGCCAAGGGAGTGGGCTCACTCACATTTTTGCCTAAGAACACAACCATGAATAAAGAATGGTACCAACACATCCTTCGAGAGCAACTTCTCCCAACAATCCAAGAACAGTTTGGTGACAACCAATGCCTTTTCCAGCATGATGGACCACCTTGCCATAAGGCAAAAGTGATAACTAAGTGGCTCTGGGAACAAAACAGACATTTTGGGTCCATGGCCAGGAAACTCCCCAGACCTTAATCCCATTGAGAACTTGTGGTTGATCCTCAAGAGGCGGGTGGACAAACAAAAACCCACAAATTCTGACAAACTCCAAGCATTGATTATGCAAGAATGGGCTGCCATAAGTCAGGATGTGGCCCAGAAGTTAATTGACAGCATGCCAGGGCGGATTGCAGAGGTTTTGAAAAAGAAGGGTCAACACTGCAAATATTGTGATGTTTCTACAACTTCATTGGAGTCCACCTGTGGAACATTCAATTGATTGGACATGATTTGGAAAGGTACAAACCTGTCTAAATAAGGTCCCACAGTTGACAGTGAATGTCAGAGCAAAAACCAAGCCATGAGGTCAAAGGAATTGTCCGTAGAGCTCCGAGACAGGATTGTGTCAAGGCACAGATCTGGCGAAGGTTACCAAAACATTTCTGCGGTCCCCAAGAACACAGTGGCCTCAATCATTCTTAAATGCAAGAAGTTTGGAACCACCAAGACTCGTCCTAGAGCTGGCCGCCCAGCCAAACTGAGCAATCGGGGGAGAAGGGCCTTGGTCAGGGAGGTGATCAAGAACCCGATGTTCACTCTGAAAGAGCTCCAGAGTTCCTCTGTGGAGATGGGGGAACCTTCCAGAAGGACAACCATCTCTGCAGCACTCCACCAATCAGGCCTTTATGGTAGAGCGGCCAGACGGAAGCCACTCCTCAGTAAAAGGCACATGACAGCCTGCTTGGAGTTTGCCAAAAGGCACCTAAAGGACTCTGACCATGAGAAACAAGATTATCTGGTCTGATGAAACCAAGATTGAACTCTTTGGCCTGAATGCCAAGCGTCACATCTGGAGGAAACCTGGCACCATCCCTACAGTGAAGCCTTGTGGTGGCAGCATCATGCTGTGGGGATGTTTTTCAGCGGCAGGAACTGGGAGCCTAGTCAGGATCGAGGGAAAGGTGAACGGAGCAAAGTACAGAGAGATCTTTGATGGAAACCTGTTCCAGAGGACCTCAGAATGGGGCGAAGGGTCACTTCCCAACAGGACAACGACCCTAAGTACACAGCCAAGACAACACAGGAGTGTCTTCAGACAAGTCTCTGAATGTCCTTGAGTGGCCCAGCCAGAGCCCGGTCGTGAACCCGATCGAACATCTTTTGAGAGACCTGAAAATAGCTGTGCAGTGACGTTCCCCATCCAACCTGACAGAGCTTGAGAGGATCTACAGAGAAAATCAGGAGAAACTCCCCAAATACAGGTGTACCAAGCTTGTAGCGTCATACCCAAGAAGACTCGAGGCGGTAATCACTGACAAAGGTGCTTCAACAAAGCACTGAGTAAAGGGTCTGAATACAATTTAAAAAACAATTTAATCCATTTTAGAATAAGGCTATAACGTAACAAAATGTGTAAGTCAAGGGGTCTGAATACTTTCCGAATGCTCTGTATTTGTAGTGCGATTCTATTTGGAGTGCGATCCTATATAGAGTGCGATTCCAAACTGTGATTTTATTGTCATTTGATGTTCCAAACATATTGCTCACTATGTCTGCTGCAGAGAGACAGAGTACGAGAGAATTAGTTTTGATCAGTCATGGAAATAACACCGCTGAAAACATGTCGGCTCACTACTTAAAAAGAAGATTGAGGACAAGCTATAGGCTGAAAGATACCATAGGATGAAAAATAGTATTGATTTTTTTTCCCCCATCACTTATTCAAACGTGTACCAGTTACCCACTAGGCACTTCATCATACTTGCCTAATCGCACGACATAGCCCTAATCATTAGAATCATTATAAAAAAAACACGTGACATTGTGGTCAAGGCAGGTTTGTTATGGTTTACCTTCCTCAAGATTTGACAGGATATCTATACTAGGCTAGTCTAGACCTGGTATGTCAGGCCTAATTCAACCTATATTGAGGGTGTTGAGGTATTTTTAAATTAAATGATAAGACTAGATGCTCATAAAACAAGCATCGTATAGGCCTGGAGCATGCCTGCCTGCCTGAAGTCACTATCCAGATACAGCCTGGGCTTAACCGGTAGAACCCAAAAACATCCCTTTCCCCACTACAAACAGCCTCTTGTTAATGTGTCCATCTATTCTGATGCAAGTTGAGTCACTTTCTAATGCAAGGTTGGTTTCAATTCAGGAGAGATCGAGATCTGTAAAGGGTCTCTATAAAAACTAGAGTTGTTGGTAGTAAAACAGCTGTCTGTTAAGACACAGAACACCTGTCAGTGTTGATTGGTCTGTGTCCTGTTGATTTACCACGCTAGTGGGCAACGCTAACCCAGGAGCCTGGTCCTGAGACATGACTGTAAACTCACACGGTGTCTAAAGACATGAGTCTACAGTCATGTCTCAGGGCAAGTATGAGCATTGACCAGGAGTAGACTAGTAGCTAGCTGATTCTAAAGCAACCATGGATGTGGAGGATTAGGGCCCTATAAACCAGCCATGGAGGATTAGGGCCCTATAAACCAGCCATACGGAGAACATGGACGGAATCCAAACATTGAAACGGAATTGAACAATATTCAAAAAAGTTTATCATCAGACATGAACAGAATGTGTCAGTGATTCGTATTTCCTCAAACTTTCTTATTAAATGTTTTACCCAATGTCGATCTTGTCTCATCGCTACAACTCCCCCAACGTCCTCGGGAGGCGAAGGTCGAGTCATGCATCCTCCGAAACATAACCCGCCGAACCGCGCTTCTTAACACACCGCCCGCTTAACCCGGAAGCCAGCCGCACCAATGTGTCGGAGGAAACACCGTTCACCTGACAACCGAGGTCAGCCTGCAGGCGCCCAGCCCGCCACAAGGAGTCGCTAGAGTGCAATGAGCCAAGTAAAGCCCCCCCAGGCCAAACCCTCCCCAAACCCGGACGACGCTGGGCCAAACACTCCCCTAACCCGTACGACGCTGGGCCAATTGTGCGCCGCCCTATGGGACTCCCGGTCACGGCCGGTTGTGATACAGCCCGGGATCAAACCCGGGTCTGTAGTGACGCCTCTAGCACTGCGATGCAGTGCCTTAGACCGCTGCGCCACTCGGGAGGACTTCCTGAACAGGCAATGAGAATTTACCCATCTGTGTATGTGTCAAGTTTACCACTCTGTGTAGCCGTTAGCAAAAATGCTAATAAAAACAGTCTTCTGGTAGATGGAAAGGCTTTCCCCAAAAAACCTTCTCAATTAAATGTTAACTACAAAGTAGCCTATTCTTACCTGGCAGAACGACATCATGATTATTTACCAACTCTACCATCACGTGCGCTACAAAAACACTGCTAACACTGCTAACACCGCTAACCAACAGCCTCTTGCTAGGTGCACACTGGAATTAAAGGGTAACTACACCCAAAAATCTCTTACTGTTTTAAAGTCACCATTGGCTTCATGGTGAAATCCCTGAGCGGTTTCCATCCTCTACGGCAACTGAGTTAGGAAGGACGCCTGTGTCTTTGTAGTGACTGGGTGTATTGATACACCATCCAAAAGTGTAATTAATAACTTCACCATGCTCAAAGGGATATTCGATGTCTGTTTATTATTTTACCCATCTACCAAGCTCCCTGGTCTTTGTCGTTGAATCTGTGTTTGAAATTCACTGCTAGACTGAAGAACCTTACAGATAATTGTATGTGTGGGGTACAGATATGTGGTAGTCGTTCAAAAATCATGTTAAACACTATTACACACAGTGAGTCCATGCAACTTATGTGACTTGTTAAGTACATTTTTACTCCTGAACTTTTAAGCTTGCCATAACAAAGGGATTGAATACTTATTGACTCAAGACATTTCAGCTTTTCATTTCCAAACATTTGTAAACACTTCTAAAAACATAATTCCACTTTGACATTATGGGGTATTGTGTGTAGGCCAGTGACAAAAAAATCTAAATGTAATCCATTTTAAATTCAGGCTGTAACAACAAAATGTGATAAAACTAAAGTGGTGTGGAAACTTTTTTAAGGCACTGTATTTGACAGATGCTTTGCACTAAAAAAGCCGGTCAAGTGACGCGGATGTAGCTAGTTAGCGGATGACGCTAGCAGCTCTTTGGTAGGCTAGCTAGCTAGCCAGACAATCCAAGAATAATCAACAAAACGGAATACTTATGACATTCTAAAATACTATTTTCATATTTTAAACAAGAACACTACACTACTTATAAACACTTTTCAAACGAGAAAGAAGTGTCAGGTTTGCTATCGGTTAGCTAGCTAGGTTTAGCATTAGCAAAAGAAAAACAGGCTTTTAACACTGACGGTGCGGCCTCTCCCTTCCCGGCAAAGCCTGCGACTCTCCTACTCAGATTGCTCCCAAGACCGAAAAGCATTTTGGGCTAACCTTTTTGACTTTTCCCACTGCTCTTATAATATTAACTTCGAAGACAGGGTAGGATATTTGTGACTGATGGGTTTGTACTCTTATCCCCATTTACTTTTGTAATCCTCGCAAGCTATCTGGCGGCTAGTTTCTGGCGAGAGTTTGAGATACTCACCCTGTCTATTTTTGCCGGGATTTCTCTCCAAGGGATATCCAGACCAAACTGGGGCAGGGATTGATAATCTTTCTGAACTGCCAAAACCTTATTAGCAGGCAACTGTATTTCAGTCAGCGTTTATATTCAATTCTAGTTTTATTTCTTGAGAAAACGCCTTGCTTTTTTCTTTTTCAGCCTCTGTGTAATGATAGCGGTACCTTCTCTTCTTCTTCGTGTGGTCTGGCAGACTAGAGGCTTTGTTGCGTATTACTGCCTTACACAGGTCGGAGTGTGAATTGCACATTTTCTTCAAATCAAATCCAATTTTATTGGTCACGTACACATGTTTAGCAGATGTTATTGTGGGTGTAGCGAAATGCTTGTGTTCAGTAGTATCCCTTACACCAAAAAGGGGAATGGGAGAAAAAAAATTAATTGCACCACAATCTAACCCTACCACAGGAGGCTGCTGGGGGGAGGACGGCTCATAATAATGGCTGGAACGGAGTAAATGGAATAGCATCAAATACATGGAAACCATGTGTTTTATGTATTTGATACCATTCTACTAATTTCGCTCCAGCCATTACCACGAACCCGTCCTCCCCAATTAAGGTGCCACCAACCTCCTGTGAACCCTACATATACACCACTATCCTCTACTCTCTTCACTGCCTCAGCATAGGAAACTTTCTTCCACACTCGAACTCTGGCAATCTCAACCTGTCTCTCTTTCAAAGGGCACTTCGGATCCCCAGCTGCATGGGCGCCTCCACAGTTAACACACAGCGCTTTCTCTTATCCCAACTGTACACTCCCTCTGACTATGCCCTCATGCACATTTCTCACATTGTGGGATCTCCCTTTTGCACAGTGCTGCAACGTGTCTGAATCCTTGGCACCTAAAGCACCGTAGCAGGTTCGGAACACAGGCCCTCACAGAACAGCAAATATATAACCTAACCTGACCTTATGAGGTGGAAACTCTGTGTCAAAGCTCAACAAAACAGACAAGGTATTGCCACCGGGGCTAAATCACACCAAACGGCGGGCGTCACAAATACCAGGAATACTATTTTTCATTTGATCCACCCCACTGATCACTCCTTTGAGCCACGCCCTGCTCCACCCCACTGATCACTCCTTTGAGCCGCGTCCTGCTCCTGAGAGTAAAGCACGACACGGGTTGAGCCCCGAGACGCGTGACGCAGAGCGCCCTCTGCCTCTGGGCGGAGGATGCACAAAACAATCAACACAATTCCACTTCTCGACACTTTGACAGATGTAACCGCTGCCAATTTGTTCTTCACCCAGCTTGACACAACATACACTACATGACCAAAAGTATGTGGACACCTGCTGGTCCAAAATCTCATTCCAAAATCATGGGCATTAATATGGAGTTGGTCCCCCCCTTTGCTGCTATAACAGCCTCCACTCTTCTGGGAAGGCTTTCCACTAGATGTTGGAACATTGCTGCGGGGACTTGCTTCCATTCAGCCACAAGAGGATTAGTGAAGTCGGGCACTGATGTAGGGCGATTAGGCCTGGCTCGCAGTCAGCGTTCCAATTCATCCCAAAGGTGTTCGATGGGGTTGAGGTCAGGGCTCTGTGCATGCCAGTCAAGTTATTCCACACCGACCTCGACAAGCCATTTCTGTATGGACCTCGCTTTGTGCACAGGGGCATTGTCATGCTGAAACAGGAAAGGGCCTTCCCCAAACTGTTGCCACAAAGTTGGAAGTACAGAATCATCTAGAATGTAATTGTACGCTGTAGCGTTAAGATTTCCCTTCACTGGAACTACGGGGCCTAGCCCGAACCATGAAAAACAGCCCCAGACCATTTCTCCTCTTCCACCAAACTTTACAGTTGGCACTATGCATTAGGGCAGGTAGCGTTCCAAACCCAGATTCGTCTGTCCGACTGCCAGATGGTGAAACGTGATTCATCACTCCAGAGAACACGTTTACACTGCTCCATAGTCCAATGGCAGCGAGCTTTACACCATTCCAGCCGATGCTTGGCGTTGCGCATGGTGATCTTAGGCTTGAGTGCGGATGCTCGGCCATGGAAACCCATTTCATGAAGCTCTCGACAAAATAGTTATTGTGCTGACGTTGCTTCCAGAGGCAGTTTGGAACTCAGTAATGAGTGTTGCAACCGAGGACAGACGATTTTTACATGCTACGCGGTTCAGCACTCGGCGGTCCCGTTCTGTGAGCTTGTGTGGCCTACCACTTCGCGGTTGCCCCTAGACGTTTCCACTTCACAATAACAGCACTTACAGTTGACCAGGGAAGCTCTAGCAGGGCAGAAACTTGACAGGTTGACTTGTTGGAAAGGTGGCATCCTATGACAGTGCCAAGTTGAAAGTCACTGAGCCCTTCAGTATGGCCATTCTACTGCCAATGTTTGTCTGTGGAGATTGCATGGCTGTGTGCTCGATTTTATACACCTGTCAGCAACGGGTGTGGCTGAAATAGCCGAATCCACTAATTTGAAAGGGTGTCCACATACTTTTGTATATATACTGTAGTGTATGAATGGGTCGGCCAAACAGCATGGATCCACTTTTTGCAAAAATCTCACTCCTAACCGTCCAAAATCATCTCTGATTTTCACATCAGGGAAGTCTCCGCCGGTATCTTGAGGTACCTACCTCATCCTGGTCAGGCTCAACTTCAGAGCCATTTAGAAAGTTCTCAAGAGAGCAAGTAGATCTAAAAGTTGGTTTGTACTCAAGAGACGTTTGTTTGTTAGCGCCATTGTTAAAGCCTTCGCGTCATCTCACTTCCTGCCAACTTCTCTCTTCCTCAGTACCTTCTCACCATCTTACATTGGAAAGGAGAGGAGGGAAGGTGGGCGACCATTAACTCAATTCTTCTTCATCATTTTCCTCTTCTTCTTCTTCTTCTTCTTCTTCTTCTTCTTCTTCTTCTTCTTCTTCTTCTTCTTCTTCTTCTTCTGTGGTTTTTATGCAACCAACTTTAAGGTGCATTACCACTCAATAATATTGAAGGTAAATAGAGCACAAAATATGATGTTATGTTGTAGTTAAACTTCACACACAAAAATACAAAATAATTCCTTTAATAAAACCCTGAAATACTATTCACACACAACTGATAGAAATCATTGCTTTTCCTGCTAAGTAACAGTAGCTGGAGACATATCCTCAACAGTTCTAATTGCCCATACAAAATGTATAATATGCTGTGATTTGGAATGCATTTAGGCATAATGTTTGGGCATTTAGGCATAATGTTTGGGCATTTAGGCGTAATGTTTGGGCATTTAGGAATAGTGTTTAGGCATGAGAAACATTTGATGAAATCACAAATGGGCCTTAGAATTATTTAAAAACATTTGATAAAATCATATATGTATATTTTTTTAATGTTGTCAGATTGTTATTGAAACACTGACACGTACACATTGTATTTCCAATGACATATTCTATGACATCATACAGGAGCAAAAGGTGCCATGCTCAGCCCCTAGCCTGTCATCAGAGGTAATGTATCAGCTATGTCTACAGCCAGGTCCTTCAGCACCATGCTGTCGTCTGCTGTCCTCAGCATAGCTTTCAGACTGCTCCAGAACACCTGTCTCTTCCTCTCCTCTCCTCTCCAGACCCGGGCCCCGGGGCCACTCCAGGTAGGTCTGCTGCCTCAGCATTCTCCGCAGGTTCTGGAACTTCCTAGGCAGAGAGTCTGGAGGGATGGGCTCCAGGAGGAGGAAGACCAGGGAGTCCTGCTGTACGCTGATGCAAGAGAGAGAGAGAGAGAGAGAGAGAGAGAGAGGGAGAGAGAGAGAGAGAGAGAGACAGAGAGAGAGAGAGAGAGAGAGAGAGAGAGAGAGAGAGAGAGAGAGAGGGAGAGAGAGAGAGAGAGAGAGAGAGAGGGAGAGACAGAGAGAGAGAGAGAGAGAGAGAGAGAGAGAGGGAGAGACAGAGAGAGAGAGAGAGAGAGAGAGAGAGAGAGAGAGAGAGAGAGAGAGAGAGAGAGGGAGAGAGAGAGAGAGAGAGAGAGAGAGACAGAGAGAGAGAGAGAGAGAGAGAGAGAGAGAGAGAGAGAGAGAGGGAGAGAGAGAGAGAGAGAGAGAGAGAGAGAGAGAGAGAGAGAGAGAGAGAGACAGAGAGACAGAGAGAAAGAGAGAGAGAGAAAGAGAGAGAGAGAGAGAGAGAGAGAGAGAGAGAGAGAGAGAATGAGAGAGAGAGAGAGAGAGAGAGAGAGAGAGAGAGAGAGGAGAGAGAGAGAGAGAGAGAATGAGAGAGAGCGAATGAGAGAGAAAGAAGAGAGAGAGATACAGGAAGACAGACAAATACTTTATTAATCCGAGAGGAACATTTTGTTCGAGACAAAAACAGAATTCAGAAGCAGAGTTAGTAGCCATAAAAATGTCCCATAAAACAGTCCATACCTGATGGCCCCGTGCTGGACGAAGAAGAGCTCGTAGTTGCACCAGTTGCTGTGGACAAAGTTCTTGGAAAGCACGAAGATAGTCTCGTAGCTAGCCTCCACGCAGTTGATGATATTGTCCACGATCCACTCGCCGGGGACAAAGTCCCGCTCATGGATGCAGAGGGACAGACCGGTGCCCTCTAGTGACGGGACCAGCTGGCTGTCCACCCAGCTAGAGTCATGCTGGCTGTAGGAGATGAAGGCAGTGGTAGCGGGAAAGACGCGTCCCCGTAACATATCTGTCCTCGTCCTCCCTCTCCTCTTCACCCGTATCCACACCCACAGCATCTTGGTGTACCAGACACCGTCAGAGACATAGAAGGTGAGGCCCAAGGCAGCAGCGATGACCAAGGTTACTGCTAATGCTGTAGCTGCCTGAAGCCATGGTTCACAGGACAGTTTACCGGGCTTATACTGAGCCAATGACAAGCCAGCAAGGGATGGCGGCTCACTGCAGGCGTAGTCCAAGGGCCAATCAGGAATGCAGGGATTTATTCAGAGCCGTCACGAACCTATAAGAGTCACAGGAGCAGGTGAAAGGGTTGTTTCCTGCCTTGAGGGTCCGCAGACTAGGAAGACCCTCCAAGGTCGCCAGGGAGATGGAGGTGATGGCGTTCTGATCGAAAATAGAGAGAGAGAGCAGCATTGGAAGCGTGGAGATCCACAGGAATGACCTGTATACTGTTGGAGCTCAGGATGAGGTGTGTTAACCTAGGAAACTCTAATAGGACCTCCTGGGTTATGGCAGTAATCCCTGTCTTGGACAGGTCGATCCGTTCAAAGTGCGGAGAGAGGAAGTGGAAGACAGTGTTGCCCAGGTTGTTGTTACTGAGGCTGAGGTCAGTCAGGTTGTTCAGGCCAGGAGCACGGCTCACCGATACTGATGGAGTTAAAGCTCAGGTCCAGAGATCTGAGGGATTTCATCTGGTGGGTCTTGTCTGAGATGAAGGCCAGACTCAGGAAGCGATTGTGGCTCAGAAAGAGCTTGTCTCAGTGCGGGGAACACCGACGTGTAGGAGCAAGACGGCCACCAGAACCCAATGTCACTAAGGAGGTTGTCAGACAGATCCAGGGGTCTCCAGTGAAGGAAGAGCAGATATGAGGTCGCATGGTGAGATGTTCATGCCAGTCCCTGAGAACTTTAGATATGTCATCTGAGATAGAGAGTCAACGCTGATGTTTATCTTGGGGTGAAAAAACATGGGCTCCTTCAGCTACTTTGTCCACGATGACCGATCGGACGTTGACCGAGTGGTTCTGACTTAGGGAACTGAAAACCGTCCGGAGTGTCTTCGTTATAAAGTGATGTTGACAAACGCGAGTTCCTGAAGTGGTGATGACCATACATTCTTTATGAGCTTCACCAACACAGAACTGTTAATGTGAGCGTTTACGAGGGAGGGATTTTTTAACCTGACGCATTACTTTCAATGTCTCAAAAGGATCACCGGACACATTGCAGTTATTTTGGGAATAACCTGACCAACCTTAGTATTGCTGTCTGTGTTTCATTCAAGTCCAAGAGGAAGTCCTTGAAAATGTCAAAATTCTCACCGAAAGGTACGTCAAGGGGTCATTTCCTGAAGGGCCTTGAACACGGTGAGAGAACCAGATTCATATCTCTGCCACTCACTTCCTACACCCAAACCAAGGCGTTTTAAAGATATGTTTCTCAGGGGGGGGGGGGTCAAAGTCATTGTTGTTCACTGAAATAGCATTTGTGCTACAAGCACAAGGAATTCAAGATGAGTCGGGTTTTCAAAGGTACTTGGCAGTCAATAGCTGTCTATAAGGTTGCTTGATAAGTCCAGGATCTGGAGTTGAGGCAGCGAGAGATCCCAGGGATTGGTTGACAAGCAGTTGTGAGATACATTTAAGACCCTGATCCTCGTGGTGTGAACAAATGCATTATGAGATATGAATCTCAGACCGCAGTGAGTTGCCTTCAGGAGACAAAGGTGGGTTAGCCCAGTAAGGTCCTCATCATCCAGTCTATCGATGCTGTTGTGGGAAATGTCTAGGTGTTGGGTGTCGTCGGGCAGATTTGGTGGCACGCTGCTGAGGTTCTGATAGGATGAATTCTTTATTCTCTGTCTTGAAGTGACACACGGGTCCAATCCTCTCTCTCCTCCCTCTGGAACCATGCATTGGACTGTCAGGAGGGATGGGACGGCAACGGTCCAAAAGAGTAAAGACATACTGGAGAAATAAATGAGTCAAATGTAACAAACTTGTCAAATGAAAAGATTTGAATGTAGCTTTAACACATTAATATATACAGCTATCTGAAATTCACAAGTGGCTTGATTGAAAATGTCATGAAAATGTTTTAAAAAAACACCAAATAAATGTAATATTAAAACTCTAAATAAAGAGTATATCCATCAGAAATCAATGTGAAAATTGAAACATTTACCTTTGCCTGGCCACGGCTTCTTCTGCAAAGAGGTAACTAGACTGTTTCACGTAGTCCTTCGTCAGCTTGAAGTTTGCTGTTCGAACAGTTCTACCAGTTGAGTTTTGAGTCTGCAGCTATTTACCCGTCTGTAAAATTGGATATCCTCACCGTCAATCAGCTTTACTCCAGAGTTATATGTTTTGACTTTGTGTCTGTACTCTGATTGTACATTGTCTAATTCCAGCTAGGCTGGCCTATGTGCAAATGTACTTGTCAAATAAAGTGCTTCTGATACCAGTATTTATGTGTTCACTGATGGGGAAGAAGACTGGAGGTCATTGTTAGGTTCCTCTTTTTCCACATGGATTCTTAGATTTTACTTTGGTTGCCATTTCCTTCAAATTCCTTTTTTCATGTTACACTTCTTCATTCTTGGAAAGATACATTGTCTTACGTGACGTCAGATAGTGTGACGGCAATCTGCGCTGATCTGTCTATTCTGTCGAAATACGAACTAGAAATGTTGAGATATGCAAATCTGAAATTCTGAGTTACATAATTAAAATGTTGAGTTACATACAGTGGGGGAAAAAAGTATTTAGTCAGCCACCAATTGTGCAAGTTCTCCCACTTAAAAAGATGAGAGAGGCCTGTAATTTTCATCATAGGTACACGTCAACTATGACAGACAAAATGAGGAAAAAAAATCCAGAAAATCACATTGTAGGATTTTTAATGAATTTATTTGCAAATTATGGTGGAAAATAAGTATTTGGTCAATAACAAAAGTTTCTCAATACTTTGTTATATACCCTTTGTTGGCAATGACACAGGTCAAACATTTTCTGTAAGTCTTCACAAGGTTTTCACACACTGTTGCTGGTATTTTGGCCCATTCCTCCATGCAGATCTCCTCTAGAGCAGTGATGTTTTGGGGCTGTCGCTGGGCAACACGGACTTTCAACTCCCTCCAAAGATTTTCTATGGGGTTGAGATCTGGAGACTGGCTAGGCCACTCCAGGACCTTGAAATGCTTCTTACGAAGCCACTCCTTCGTTGCCCGGGCGGTGTGTTTGGGATCATTGTCATGCTGAAAGACCCAGCCACGTTTCATCTTCAATGCCCTTGCTGATGGAAGGAGGTTTTCACTCAAAATCTCACGATACATGGCCCCATTAATTATTTCCTTTACACGGATCAGTCGTCCTGGTCCCTTTGCAGAAAAACAGCCCCAAAGCATGATGTTTCCACCCCCATGCTTCACAGTAGGTATGGTGTTCTTTGGATGCAACTCAGCATTCTTTGTCCTCCAAACACGACGAGTTGAGTTTTTACCAAAAAGTTATATTTTGGTTTCATCTGACCATATGACATTCTCCCAATCCTCTTCTGGATCATCCAAATGCACTCTAGCAAACTTCAGACGGGCCTGGACATGTACTGGCTTAAGGGGGGGGACACGTCTGGCACTGCAGGATTTGAGTCCCTGGCGGCGTAGTGTGTTACTGATGGTAGGCTTTGTTACTTTGGTCCCAGCTCTCTGCAGGTCATTCACTAGGTCCCCCCGTGTGGTTCTGGGATTTTTGCTCACCGTTCTTGTGATCATTTTGACCCCACGGGGTGAGATCTTGCGTGGAGCCCCAGATCGAGGGAGATTATCAGTGGTCTTGTATGTCTTCCATTTCCTAATAATTGCTCCCACAGTTGATTTCTTCAAACCAAGCTGCTTACCTATTGCAGATTCAGTCTTCCCAGCCTGGTGCAGGTCTACAATTTTGTTTCTGGTGTCCTTTGACAGCTCTTTGGTCTTGGCCATAGTGGAGTTTGGAGTGTGACTGTTTGAGGTTGTGGACAGGTGTCTTTTATACTGATAACAAGTTCAAACAGGTGCCATTAATACAGGTAACGAGTGGAGAACAGAGGAGCCTCTTAAAGAAGAAGTTACAGGTCTGTGAGAGCCAGAAATCTTGCTTGTTTGTAGGTGACCAAATACTTATTTTCCACCATAATTTGCAAATAAATTCATTAAAAATCCTCCAATGTGATTTTCTGGATTTCTTTCCCTCAATTTGTCTGTCATAGTTGACGTGTACCTATGATGAAAATTACAGGCCTCTCTCATCTTTTTAAGTGGGAGAACTTGCACAATTGGTGGCTGACTAAATATTTTTTTCCCCCACTGTAAGTCTGAAATTTGACTTACATTTAGAGGCCCAGCACTTTTCAATTAGGTGGGGCACCACTTTAGATAAAAAACAACAACAATATTGATAAGTAAAAATTTGGATAACTTTTTAGATAGTAAATTGTATATGATATGTCTCTTGTAGCATTGAGGTGATTTCCATCCACAATGATCAGCACAGCAAGGCCACCAGGATACCTGTGGAGAGCTGCCATTTGCCCCAGCACTTTTCAATTAGGTGGAGCACCACTTTAGATTAAAAAATATATATATATTGACCGAAAAGCATTAAAAAGACGGGCAACCCACTGGGCAAAAACTGGTTGAATCAACGTATTGGTTTTACAGAAAGTCATCAAAGTAAGGGAATTTCATCTTTTTAAAAATTCAACTTTTAACCTAAATCCAATGACATGGTGACATTTTGATTGATTTCACGTTAAATTCAAGTTAGTTGACAACTCAACCAAATGTAAATCAAAACTAGACGTTGAGAAAGTACAGTGCCTTCAGAAAGTATTAATACCCCTTGACTTATTCCACATTGTGTCGTGATACAGCCTGAATTCACACAATACCCAATAATGGCAAAGTGAAAACATGTTTTTAGAATTTTTTTGCACATTTATTGAAAATGAAATACAGAAATATCTAATTTACATAAGCATTCAAACCCCTGAGTCAATACATGGTAGAATCACCTTTGGCAGCGATTACAGCTGTGAGTCTTTCTGGGTAAGTCTCTAAGAGCTTTGCCCACCTGGATTGTACAATATTTGCACATTATTCTTTAAAAAAATTCTTCAAGCTCTGTGAAGTTGGTTGTTGATCATTGCTAGACAGACATTTTCAAGTCTTACCATAGATTTTCAAGCCGATTTAAGTCAAAACTGTAACTAGGCCACTCAGGAACATTCAATGTCGTCTTGGTAAGCAACTCCAGTGTATATTTGGCCTTGTGTTTTAGGTTATTGTCCTGCTGAAAGGTGAATGTGTCTCCCAGTGTCTGTTGGAAAGCAGACTGAAGCAGGTTTTCCTCTAGGATTTTGCCTGGCTTAACTCTATTCCGTTTCTTTTAATCCTTTAAAAAAAAAACACAGCTGAAGGTAGCCTACAGTAGCCTACTGATAAGCATCTGCCTCTAACCCTAGGAAGCTCTTTGCCACATTCTCCTCCCTGCTGAATCCTCCTCCCCCCCCCCCCGCCCCCCTCCCTCTCTGTGGATGACTTCGTCAACCATTTTGAAAAGAAGGTTGATGACATCCGATCCTCGTTTGTTAAGCCAAATGACACTGCTGGTCCTGCTCACACTGCCCTACCCTATGCTTTGACTTCTTTCTCCCCTCTCTCTCCAGATAAAATCTTGCGACTTGTGACGGCAGGCCGCCCAACAACCTGCCCGCTTGACCCTATCCCCTCCTCTCTTCTCCAGACCATCTCCGGTGACCTTCTCCCTTACCTCACCTCGCTGATCAACTCATCCTTGACCGCTGGCTATGTCCCTTCCGTCTTCAAGAGAGCGAGAGTTGCACCCCTTCTCAAAAAACCAACACTCGATCCCTCTGATGTCAACAACTACAGACCAGTATCCCTTCTTTCTTTTCTCTCCAAAACTATTGAGCGTGCCGTCTTTAGCCAACTCTCTTGCTATCTCTCTCAGAATGACCTTCTTGATCCAAACCAGTCAGGTTTCAAGACTGGTCATTCAACAGAGACTGCTCTTCTCTGTGTCACGGAGGCTCTCCGCACTGCTAAAGCTAACTCTCTCTCCTCTGCTCTTGTCCTTCTAGACCTGTCTGCTGCCTTTGATAGTGTGAACCGTCAGATCCTCCTCTCCACCCTCTCCGAGCTGGGCATCTCCGGCGCGGCTCACTCTTGGATTGCGTCCTACCTGACCGGTCGCTCCTACCAAGTGGCGTGGCGAGAAGCTGTCTCCGCACCATGTGCTCTCACCACTGGTGTCCCCCAGGGCTCAGTTCTAGGACCTCTCCTATTCTCGCTATACACCAAGTCACTTGGCTCTGTCATATCCTCACATGGCCTCTCCTATCATTGCTACGCTGACGACACACAACTAATCTTCTCCTTTCCCCCTTCTGATAACCAGGTGGTGAATCGCATCTCTGCATGTCTGGCAGACATATCAGTATGGATGACGGATCACCACCTCAAGCTGAACCTTGGCAAGACGGAGCTGCTCTTCCTCCCGGGGAAGGACTGCCTGTTCCATGATCTCGCCATCACGGTTGACAACTCCGTTGTGTCCTCCTCCCAGAGTGCGAAGAGCCTTGGCGTGACCCTGGACAACACCCTGTCGTTCTCTGCTAACATCAAGGCGGTGACCCGATCCTGTAGGTTCATGCTCTACAACATTCGGAGAGTACGACCCTGCCTTACACAGGAAGCGGCACAGGTCCTAATCCAGGCACTTGTCATCTCCCGTCTGGATTACTGCAACTCGCTGTTGGCTGGGCTCCCTGCCTGTGCCATTAAACCCCTACAACTCATCCAGAATGCCGCAGCCCGTCTGGTGTTCAACCTTCCCAAGTTCTCTCACGTCACCCCGCTCCTCCGCACACTCCACAGGCTTCCAGTTGAAGCTCGCATCTGCTACAAGACCATGGTGCTTGCCTACGGAGCTGTGAGGGGAACGGCACCTCCGTACCTTCAGGCTCTGATCAGTCCCTACACCCAAACGAGGGCATTGCGTTCATCCACCTCTGGCCTGCTGGCTCCCCTACCTCTGCGGAAGCACAGTTCCCGCTCAGCCCAGTCAAAACTGTTCGCTGCTCTGGCACCCCAATGGTGGAACAAGCTCCCTCACGACGCCAGGACAGCGGAGTCACTCACCACCTTCCGGAGACATTTGAAACCCCACCTCTTTAAGGAATACCTGGGATAGGATAAAGTAATCCTTCTACCCCCCCCTTACCCCAACCCACCCCCCCCCCAAAAAAACATTTTTTGTAAGTCGAAATAAAAATAAAAAAAACATTGTAAAGTGGTTATCCCACTGGCTATAAGGTGAATGCACCTATTTGTAAGTCGCTCTGGATAAGAGCGTCTGCTAAATGACGTAAATGTAAATGTAATAACAACCACAGCTGAAGGTAGCCTACAGTAGCCTACTGATAACAACCACAGCTGAAGGTAGCCTACAGTAGCCTACTGATAACAACCACAGCTGAAGGTAGCCTACAGTAGCCTACTGATAACAACCACAGCTGAAGGTAGCCTACAGTAGCCTACTGATAACAACCACAGCTGAAGGTAGCCTACAGTAGCCTACTGATAACAACCACAGCTGAAGGTAGCCTACAGTAGCCTACTGATAACAACCACAGCTGAAGGTAGCCTACAGTAGCCTACTGATAACAACCACAGCTGAAGGTAGCCTACAGTAGCCTACTGATAACAACCACAGCTGCAGGTAGCCTACAGTAGCCTACTGATAACAACCACAGCTGAAGGTAGCCTACAGTAGCCTACTGATAACAACCACAGCTGAAGGTAGCCTACAGTAGCCTACTGATAACAACCACAGCTGCAGGTAGCCTACAGTAGCCTACTGATAACAACCACAGCTGAAGGTAGCCTACAGTAGCCTACTGATAACAACCACAGCTGAAGGTAGCCTACAGTAGCCTACTGATAACAACCACAGCTGAAGGTAGCCTACAGTAGCCTACTGATAACAACCACAGCTGCAGGTAGCCTACAGTAGCCTACTGATAACAACCACAGCTGAAGGTAGCCTACAGTAGCCTACTGATAACAACCACAGCTGCAGGTAGCCTACAGTAGCCTACTGATAACAACCACAGCTGAAGGTAGCCTACAGTAGCCAACTGATAACAACCACAGCTGCAGGTAACCTACAGTAGCCTACTGATAACAACCACAGCTGAAGGTAGCCTACAGTAGCCTACTGATAACAACCACAACCACAGCTGAAGGTAGCCTACAGTAGCCTACTGATAACAACCACAGCTGCAGGTAGCCTACAGTAGCCTACTGATAACAACCACAGCTGAAGGTAGCCTACAGTAGCCTACTGATAACAACCACAGCTGAAGGTAGTCTACAGTAGCCTACTGATAACAACCACAGCTGAAGGTAACCTACAGTAGCCTACTGATAACAACCACAGCTGAAGGTAGCCTACAGTAGCCTACTGATAACAACCACAGCTGAAAGTAGCCCACAGTAGCCTACTGATAACAACCACAGCTGAAGGTAGCCTACAGTAGCCTACTGATAACAACCACAGCTGAAAGTAGCCCACAGTAGCCTACTGATAACAACCACAGCTGAAGGTAGCCTACAGTAGCCTACTGATAACAACCACAGCTGAAGGTAGCCTACAGTAGCCTACTGATAACAACCACAGCTGCAGGTAGCCTACAGTAGCCTACTGATAACAACCACAGCTGAAGGTAGCCTACAGTAGCCTACTGATAACAACCACAGCTGAAGGTAGCCTACAGTAGCCTACTGATAACAACCACAGCTGAAGGTAGCCTACGGTAGCCTACTGATAACAACCACAGCTGCAGGTAGCCTACAGTAGCCTACTGATAACAACCACAGCTGAAGGTAGCCTACAGTAGCCTACTGATAACAACCACAGCTGAAGGTAGCCTACAGTAGCCTACTGATAACAACCACAGCTGAAGGTAGCCTACAGTAGCCCACTGATAACAACCACAGCTGAAGGTAGCCTACAGTAGCCTACTGATAACAACCACAGCTGAAGGTAGCCTACAGTAGCCTACTGATAACAACCACAGCTGCAGGTAACCTACAGTAGCCTACTGATAACAACCACAGCTGAAGGTAGCCTACAGTAGCCAACTGATAACAACCACAGCTGAAGGTAGCCTACGGTAGCCTACTGATAACAACCACAGCTGAAGGTAGCCTACGGTAGCCTACTGATAACAACCACAGCTGAAGGTAGCCTACAGTAGCCTACTGATAACAACCACAGCTGAAGGTAGCCTACGGTAGCCTACTGATAACAACCACAGCTGAAGGTAGCCTACAGTAGCCTACTGATAACAACCACAGCTGCAGGTAGCCTACAGTAGCCTACTGATAACAACCACAGCTGAAGGTAGCCTACAGTAGCCTACTGATAACAACCACAGCTGAAGGTAGCCTACAGTAGCCTACTGATAACAACCACAGCTGAAGGTAGCCTACAGTAGCCTACTGATAACAACCACAGCTGCAGGTAGCCTACAGTAGCCTACTGATAACAACCACAGCTGCAGGTAGCCTACAGTAGCCTACTGATAACAACCACAGCTGAAGGTAGCCTACAGTAGCCTACTGATAACAACCACAGCTGAAGGTAGCCTACAGTAGCCTACTGATAACAACCACAGCTGAAGGTAGCCTACAGTAGCCTACTGATAACAACCACAGCTGAAGGTAGCCTACAGTAGCCTACTGATAACAACCACAGCTGCAGGTAGCCTACAGTAGCCTACTGATAACAACCACAGCTGAAGGTAGCCTACAGTAGCCTACTGATAACAACCACAGCTGCAGGTAGCCTACAGTAGCCTACTGATAACAACCACAGCTGAAGGTAGCCTACAGTAGCCTACTGATAACAACCACAGCTGAAGGTAGCCTACAGTAGCCTACTGATAACAACCACAGCTGAAGGTAGCCTACAGTAGCCTACTGATAACAACCACAGCTGAAGGTAGCCTACAGTAGCCTACTGATAACAACCACAGCTGAAGGTAGCCTACAGTAGCCTACTGATAACAACCACAGCTGAAGGTAGCCTACAGTAGCCTACTGATAACAACCACAGCTGCAGGTAGCCTACAGTAGCCTACTGATAACAACCACAGCTGCAGGTAACCTACAGTAGCCTACTGATAACAACCACAGCTGAAGGTAGCCTACAGTAGCCTACTGATAACAACCACAGCTGAAGGTAGCCTACAGTAGCCTACTGATAACAACCACAGCTGCAGGTAGCCTACAGTAGCCTACTGATAACAACCACAGCTGCAGGTAACCTACAGTAGCCTACTGATAACAACCACAGCTGCAGGTAGCCTACAGTAGCCTACTGATAACAACCACAGCTGAAGGTAGCCTACAGTAGCCTACTGATAACAACCACAGCTGCAGGTAGCCTACAGTAGCCTACTGATAACAACCACAGCTGCAGGTAGCCTACAGTAGCCTACTGATAACAACCACAGCTGCAGGTAGCCTACAGTAGCCTACTGATAACAACCACAGCTGAAGGTAGCCTACAGTAGCCTACTGATAACAACCACAGCTGAAGGTAGCCTACAGTAGCCTACTGATAACAACCACAGCTGAAGGTAGCCTACAGTAGCCTACTGATAACAACCACAGCTGAAGGTAACCTACAGTAGCCTACTGATAACAACCACAGCTGCAGGTAGCCTACAGTAGCCTACTGATAACAACCACAGCTGAAGGTAGCCTACAGTAGCCTACTGATAACAACCACAGCTGAAGGTAGCCTACAGTAGCCTACTGATAACAACCACAGCTGAAGGTAGCCTACAGTAGCCTACTGATAACAACCACAGCTGCAGGTAGCCTACAGTAGCCTACTGATAACAACCACAGCTGAAGGTAGCCTACAGTAGCCTATGCACTCTGTTTTCCTCTGACCAGAGGAAACAAAGCAGTAACCAACTATGGAGAGGTTACAGCTGAACACCAAATGGAGCCGCTGGAGCGATGGAAAAGGCAGGGAGGTTTGTCAGAGGGTCTCCTGCTGGAACAGGACACCGTCCGTTGAGTTTGGTGTCCCTGATATATTTCTGAGTTTGGTGTCCCTGATATATTTCTGAGTTTGGTGTCCCTGATATATTTCTGATATATTTCTGAGTTTGGTGTCCCTGATATATTTCTGATATATTTCTGAGTTTGGTGTCCCTGATATATTTCTGATATATTTCTGAGTTTGGTGTCCCTGATATATTTCTGAGTTTGGTGTCCCTGATATATTTCTGAGTTTGGTGTCCCTGATATATTTCTGATATATTTCTGAGTTTGGTGTCCCTGATATATTTCTGATATATTTCTGAGTTTGGTGTCCCTGATATATTTCTGATATATTTCTGAGTTTGGTGTCCCTGATATATTTCTGAGTTTGGTGTCCCTGATATATTTCTGAGTTTGGTGTCCCTGATATATTTCTGAGTTTGGTGTCCCTGATATATTTCTGAGTTTGGTGTCCCTGATATATTTCTGATATATTTCTGCATGCTTTTAAGTGAATTATCTTTGCCATGTTGAGTTGACAGATAGGTTCTAAATGTTGTAATGTATTTAAACAATATACTAGAATAACAAAGTTGCGACAGTAAAACATCAATCAAGTATTGAAAGTAGAATCAAATTAATATTTGTATTTATAATTTTATTACGAAAGTATGAAAATGCAGATCTGCTGAGGAGACTCCTCTATGTTTTTCCCAAAGCAAGGAATATCTGAGTTATTTAGTAAAGAGATATTTAGCAGAGTTTCCGACCACTGAGCCCATAAGAAAGTGACAACCTAAGAGGACCTGACCCCTAAGGAGATGTATAACCAAATCACACATTATACAGTTTATACAATTATATAATTGTTATTTTCTACACATTTTCAAATCAGTAATATTTCATTCAAATAGCGCACAACATATGATGTTATGTTGTAGGTAAACTTTACACACAAAAATACAAAATAATTCCTTTAATGAAACCATGAAATACTATATGTAAAGGACGTCACGCTGCTTGCTCTTTGAGTACCACTTCGTTCCTCCTGATTCTGCTCACACCGGGGATCGAACCTATGCCTTGCTAGCACACGGGACCGCCCTCCTGAAACGTTTCACCAGTCCGCACCACTTGAACAACTAGCTAGCTATTCACTGGCGCAAGTGGAAACGCTTCAGGCTACCGCTGTGAAGCATGCAAGAATGACTAAGTACTTCCAGGTCAATGATTTTTGGAATCCCTCAAAATAAGAGTCCTGTCCTGTATACTTTGTAAATTAATAATTAGGGTGAAAATTATGGAAAATGTGCCCTATTCTCGATATATTTTATACTAGTTATCATACAAGTATCATACAAGAATGATTACAAGTATTTCTATGAGATAACGCCATATTTTTCAATCCTAAATGGTCAACAATGTTTTTTTGTGTGTGTGTAATGTTACTATAATTTATTGCACCGTACACAATTTTCTGTACGTCGTGTCGCAGTAAAATGCGGGTCCATTCTACCACAGAGTTTCCACCCAGAGGCAGTGGTGTAAAGTACTTAAGAAAAATACTTTAAAGTACTACTTAAGTAGTAAGACAATAATGTACTTTTTACTCCATACATTTTCCCTGACACCCAAAAGTACTCTTTACATTTTGAATGCTTAAGCACGACAGGAAAATGGTCCAATTCACGCACTTATCAAGAGAACATCCCTTGTCATCCCTACTGCCTCTGATCTGGAGGACTCACTAAACACAATTGCTTCATTTGTAAATGATGTCTGAGTGTTGGAGTGTGCCACTGGCTATCCGTAAATTTAAGAAACAAGAAAATCGTGCCGTCTGGTTTGCTTAATATAAGGAATTTTTAATGATTCATACATTTACTTGTACTTTTGATACTTAAGTTTATTTGAGCAATTACATTTACTTTTGATACTTAAGTATATTTAAAACCAAATACTTTTTTGACTTTTACTCAAGTGGTATTTTACTGGGTGACTTTCACTTTTACATGAGTCATTTTCTATTAAGGTATCTTTACTTTTACTCAAGTATGATCATTGGGTACTTTTTCCACCACTGAAACTAGGTAGTTTTTCCACCACTACCCAGTGGAGAATCGCAACGTATTTCGTGGACCATAGTACCCCTTTCCTGCAGTCAAATGACCTAGTGGCCTCATGGGTGGAATGTTCTTAATCTTTTGTATAATTTCATAATGAACAAACATTATTTAAAAAACCCACCAAAAATCAGGTGTTTCTATGTTAAACAGTTTTGTTATATTTCAGTATTCTGTGATGTACATAAAGTGTAATATTTGAATGCAAACTCAAAATGTCATACATTTCAACTCTATATCTGACATGGTACAGGTGTCTTCTTTTTTCTAAGCCCATAACCATGTGTGTGAGGTGTATACTTTTGTTTCAAAGTAGATTTGTTTAAGACTACCAAGAATCACTCTGTGTGACCCCTGATTTAGCCCACGGCAGTAAAAGGTTAAAGAGTGGCCAATCAGCATAAATCCAATGGTCACACAATCAATTGTTTTTCCTGTGCAGTGCTATATGTACAGTGGCCTGCGAAAGTATTCACCCCCCTTTGGCATTTTTCCTATTTTGTTGCCTTACAACCTGGAATTAAAATGATATTTTGGGGGGTTTGTATCATTTCATTTACACAACATGCCTACCACTTTGAAGATGCAAAATAATTGTTATTGTGAAACAAACAAGAAATAAGAATTTGAGCATGCAGCAGGGACTTTCCCAGTCCCTGCTGGGTGGATGAGAGGTGTTGGGTTTGCGCCAGACATATCATTTTCCTTGATGGCCAAAAAGCTCAATTTTAGTCTCATCTGACCAGAGTACCTTCTTCCATACGTTTGGGGGAGTCTCCCACATGGCTTTTGGCGAACCCCAAACGTGTTTGCTTATTTTTTTCTTTAAGCAATGGCTTTTTTCTGGCCACTCTTCCGTAAAGCCCAGCTCTGTGGAGTGTACAGCTTAAAGTTGTCCTATGGACAGATACTACAACCTCCGCTGTGGAGCTTTGCAGCTCCTTCAGGGTTATCTTTGGTCTCTTTGTTGCCTCTCTGATTAATGCCCTCCTTGCCTGGTCTGTGAGTTTTGGTGGGCGGCCCTCTCTTGGCAGGTTTGTTGTGGTGCCATATTCTTTCAATTTTTTTATAATGGATTTAATGGTGCTCCGTGGGATGTTCAAAGTTTCAGATATTTTCTATAACCCAACCCTGATATGTACTTCTCCACAACTTTGTCCCTGACCTGTTTGGAAAGCTCCTTAGTCTTCATGGTGCCGCTTGCTTGTTGGTGCCCCTTGCTTAGTGGTGTTGCAGACTCTGGGGCCATTCAGAACAGGTGTATATATACACATGTGACAGATCATGTGACACTTAGATTGCACACAAGTGGACTTTATTTAACTAATTATGTGACTTCTGAAGGTAATTGGTTGCACCAGATCTTATTTAGGGGCTTCATAGCAAAGGCGGTGAATACATATGCACGCACCACTTTTCCGTTATTTATTGTTTTGAATGTTTTGAAAGAAGTTCTTTTTTTCATTTCACTCCACACACTCCACTGGTTTCCAGTCAAAGTTTGCATCCACTGTTGTGGCAAATTCGTCCATATACTGATCAAAGAACCAAAGCATTTCCAGAGTTTTTGTAGAATTAAGATAGACTTTATTACAGTGGATAAAGACGAGTGGTCTGCAGAGCATCTGATTTTCCACCTCCCAGCTCTCAGTTTATATAGTCATTTTACATACATATTAGCTTAACCCCTCCCTCTTTGGTTCCACCACCACTGTCTCCGCCCACTTCCTTATAGTGGTGAAATCTGACTTCCCCTCCTTCTATGTGGCCCTGTCGTGTAAAAAAATAATCATGTTCCGTTTGAACTCTGTTCAACCCTGGCTCACCCTGGCTCGACCTGGAGGCTGCTTGTGGACATGGCAGGTCCACAATCAATCTCTCAAACATACCCAAGCCCAACCGCTCTCTCCCACCCACGTCATGCTGTAATTAATCAAGAAGACGCCCAAGGACAGACAAAGGGTTAAGCCTGAACTCTGCTCAACCCTGGCTCGTTCCAGGGATATGCCTAGCAACAGAGATGTACCAATCAACAAATTCCATATCAATGTAAAAATCCACATCACCACTACAAGACTTATGGTGCTTGCCTACGGAGCAGAGGAACTGCCCCTCCCTACCTTCGGGCTACGCTCAGACCCTACACCCTGACCCGAGCACCCCGCTCTGCCACCTCTGGTCTCTTGGCCCTCCCACCCCCAACGGGAGGGCAGTTCCCGCTCAGCCCAGTCCAAGCTCTTCTCTGTCCTGGCACCCCAATGGTGGAACCAACTTCCCCCTGAAGCTAGGACAGCAGAGTCCCTGCCCATCTTCCAAAAACATCTGAAATCAAATAGTATAATGAATAATTATTATCCCCATTCCAAAAAAAAATGAAAAAATGAAAAATGTGCCTTTCATGAACTAACACTCGCAGATTTGGTGGCACGCTGCTGAGGTTCTGATAGGAACAATGATTTGTTTTGAAGTGACACGGGTCCGATTCTCTCTCTCCTCCCTCTGGAACCAATAGACTGTCAGGAGGGATGGGACGGCAACGGTCCAAAAGAGTGAAGACCTACTGTAAAGGATCTAGGGTTGAATAAGACACTTGGGTACAGTAAAAATGAAAGGATTTAACATATAGACGTGTGTCACGCCTTGATCGAGAGAACTCTTGTTGGTTGGGTCAGGGTGTGAGTGTCGTTTGGGCTCTATGTTATTAGATTCTATGTTTATGATCTAGTATTTTGTATTTCTATGTTTTGGCCGGGTGTGATTCCCAATCAGAGGCAGCTGTCGCTCGTTGTCTCTGATTGGGGATCATACTTAGGTAGCCTGGTTGCCTACCTTAGTTGTTTGTGTTCCTGTTTGGCTTGTTGTGTGTATAGCCCATAGGACTTCACGTTTTTCATTGTTTTATTATTTTATCAAGTGTTTATTTGTCTTAATAAACATGTACGCACACCACGCTGCACCTTGGTCTGACCCGTCTCTCAACGATCGTGACAACATGAAATAGATGCAGTTATCAATTTATATTTATTTATCAAACTATGGTTGACATGAATTCCAAAGTGGAATGAAAACTCTAGCTAATAATCATATTAGAGATGTGAAATCAAAGCGTTCACCTTTACTTGGCCATAGCTTCTTTTGGTTCTAACTAGACTGTTTCACATTGTGAGTCCTCAGCCCCAATAGCCTGTGAGTGGGAAGTTTCTAAACTACAAGTGTGTATGTGTTAACTAAAAGAAGAGAATAGCCTAGAGGTTCAGTTCCCTTATCATATAACACTTCTTCAATCTAGAGGTTCAGTGCCCTTATCATATAACACTTCTCCAATCTAGAGGTTCAGTTCCCTTATCATATAACACTTCTCCAATCTAGAGGTTCAGTTCCCTTATCATATAACACTTCTTCAATCTAGAGGTTCAGTTCCCTTATCATATAACACTTCTCCAATCTAGAGGTTCAGTTCCCTTATCATATAACACTTCTCCAATATAGAGGTTCACTGCCCTTATCATATAACACTTCTCCAATCTAGGGTACTTTCTCTTGCCAGCTACAACACAACCCATTGAGTTTGGTGGTCCTGATATATTTCTGCTTTCATCAAAGATTTAGTGAATTATCTTTGAAAACTTTGGCAGTGTTGAGTTGACAGAAACTTGCTACATTTGATAATGCATGTATTTACAGAACATAATATAGAACAAAGTTGCTTTGCAGTAAAACCTCAATCGATTATTCAAAGTAGAATCAAGTTCATTTTTAAATTTCATTTTATTGATAAAATGTAAACATTTTGATCTTGAAATTCCACTGATATTTTGCCCAAAACCGAAAAAAATCTTAAGATATCCAGAGATGTTTAACAAACTTTCCGACCACTGAGCCCATAACAAAGTCATAACCTAAGAGGAACTGACCCCTAAGGAGATTTATAACCAAAATAGCATGTGGAAAGATAAATGCATCACACATTATATTAACAATTCATATTAAACATCAACATACTGTACATTTGAGTTCACTCTAGTACAGTAAACCATTGACCACAAAATCATTTTCATTTTATTAGAAAATTGAAATTAGAAGTAAAATGTGCAACAACAACAACAGAATCAGTAGAAAAGGTCAAGGTTCATCATTCGTTGTGTTGGTTTAAGTGTCATCTCCGTCTGGTATCTCTCAGGGTCTGGAAGAACTTGCTTTCTGCAACGACAAGATAAAAACATCTTTTTTTTTTTTTAAACAACACATTTGTCCCGTCCCCACTAATGACGCGTCCGAGTCCAACAACGTTTCTGGAGGTGGAGTAACCCAGGTCACCTGTCCTCTGTGAGATCCCCTTGAGGTGACACTTTCCGAGGCCCACGTCACAGGTGTAGAGTCCCAGGCATCCTGCACAATGGTCATGAGCGCTGCAGCTCCTCGCCTGAATACCACTGCAGCCGTGCTACAGGGGGATTATGGGTAAATTAGTGACTCATCATTTATAAAGTAAGTCATTATTTAAACGTGTCTGCTGAATGTGACGTCCCCCTGGTATGACAGACGTCACATTACGCAGTGAGTCGATGATGAGTTGTTGTTGTTGCGTTAACAATATGAAGCAAAAAAACAGTCGCTTAAAGATCATTGATGACATCAAAAAAAAAAAAAAAGGGTTATTGAATCAACAACACTCACCGTGTCAGAGTTGAATTGACCAGAGTTGAATTTGCCGAAGCGCGTCTGGTCTCTGTCCCTGTGGTCTCTGTTCAACTGTCCCTGTGGTCTCTGTTCAAATCCCCCAAAACCTCGGTTCAGGCGGTCCTTATCGAGTCGATCGATTACCCCGTCGTGGAGAGTAGAATGTTCGTCGTGGAGTCTCTCTTCGGGGAGAAAGGAGGCTTGTTGTCCTCTTGGTGAAATCAAGCCAGCACTCTCCCGGTTGCCGATATTACCTGGCCAACTCACCTGGCCACCTCTCCTTCCCCGTCTTGGGTTCGACACTCCTGACTCCGCTAAACTCAACGCTTGTGCTAAAATGAACAGGAGAACACTCACATTCGTACCAAGAGAAAACATGCTGTCCATTAGAACACTGGAAACAATCTAGAAGCTTAGAACCGGGTAGAATTCTGTATCTGTCTCAGGCTTCGGTTCCATTTATAAAAAGCCATCCTAACCCTAAAACCCCTCCTCTTCACACACCTAATGACGTCTTTACATCTCTTTCACATATCCACTCAAAATTTGAAAAGAAAAGTAGTGGAGCCCCGGGCTACAAATGTTTAACTAACCGTTTAGTAAGCTTGATGCGCAATTGTAGTGATGTGATGATGAGTCTACTATTATGAGCTGTCTGTCTGGCAATCGCCTACTGCTTTGTCTGAAATACAAAATGTGAACTTTTTTAATGAGTACTAACATTGTACCCTGTGTCCCGAAGAGCCATGCTTCTGTGACAATATTAGAGAGCAATTGTATCTCTCTCTCTGTAGTAATTCAACGATGGTGCTTTTGATTCTGTTCTGTGGTTTTTGTTTGAGTCCCAAACGGCACCCTGTTCCTCCTATAGCGCACTACGCTCTTAGAAAAAAAGGTGCTGAGTAGAACCATATAGGGTTCTTCGGTTTGTCCCCATAGGGGAACCCTATTTGGTGCTAGGTATAACCCTCTGCAGAGGGGTTCTGCCAAAAAAAAACTTAATGTAGGGTTCTTCATAGAACTCTCTGTATTTGGTTCAACCTAGAACCCTTTATGAAGGGTTCTACCAATAACCATTTCATAATCTAAAGGTTCTTCCTAGAACCTTCTATGAAAGGTTCCACCAGCCTTATTAGCCTTTAAAATTACATTATTTGTGACAATCATAAGGCCTTTCTTTGAGGGCCTAGTCATACCCTAACAGCTTGGCAGCAGGTATCCTGGCGTGTAGGAGCGTTGGGCCAGTCACCGAAAGGTTGCTGGATCAAATCCCTGAGCTGACAAGGTTAAAACATGTTGTTCTGCCCCTTAGCAAGGCAGTTAGCCACACTGTTCCCCGGGTGCCGATGACGTGGATGTCGATTAAGGCAGGCCCCCCGCACCTCTCTGATTCAGAAGGGTTGGGTTAAATGCGGAAGACACATTTCAGTTGAATGCATTCAGTTGTACAACTGACTGGGTATCGCCCTTTCCTAAAACAGTGGTGTTAGGAAACTCCTGGTTATCAGGCCTGAAAGTCACATTATGCTGGCTTGCAAAGTGATGTTTAATTCATATTGGAATCCAGCCAGAGTTATGATATCCAAAAAGTGGATTTTTTTTTTATCACCCGCAACCTGCATTCAGCATAACTTCCAGGGTAGGAAAGATTGAACACTGAGACTACCTCAACCATCTAACCTGGAACAACCGTCTCAGTAACGGGTGCAATAAGTCCAAATACTAACAGATTGGTTTAGTTTAGAAAAATGTATGATATTTATCTTTGTGTAGAATAAAATGAATCAATGAATCAATGTACATGCAAAAAAACAGATATTAAAACAATAAAATCACCCTTTTTTTTATTTAACTGGGCAAGTCAGTTAAGAACAAATTCTTATTTACAATGACGGCCTACACCGGCCAAACCCGGACGACGCTGGGCCAATTGTGCGCCGCCCTATGAGACTCCCAATCACGGCCCGGTTGTGATACAGCCTGGAATCGGACCAGGGGGGGTCTGTAGTGACGCCTCAAGCACTGAGATGCAGTGCCTTAGACCGCTGCTCCACTCGGTCTGTAGTGACGCCTCAAGCCCTGAGATGCAGTGCCTTAGACCGCTGCACCACCCTGCAACACAACATGCTGGAAAATATGATATATGGTTCTGTTTTAGAACCCTTCTTGCATTCCAAAGAATCATCAAAGAACCCTTGTCTTCCAAAAGGGGTTCTTTCAGATCAAAACGGTTCTTGGTAGAACCCTATCCCTCTGCAAAGAACCCTTTTGGAACCCTTTTTTTCTAAGAGTGTACTTTTAACCTGAGTCCTCTGGGCCCTGGTCAAAGATAGTGCACTATAAAGGCAATAGGATGCCATTTAGGACTCAGGTTCTTTCTGGGCCTCCAGGCAACTCCCAGCCAAACACGTCTGCAAACAGACTCAGTGACGACTGTTGCTGACGACCAAGCTGACGACCAAATTAGTGAGCCGTCACTCAGAGAGTAATGAAGCTTTGCAGCCCTTTTTGGAGGGAACCCAGAATTATTCTGCCACACGGTAAGATGGTATTCGATCGCCGTGTCAAAGCAATTCCTCCATGGATTCTCATTTGACCTTATTGTGCAACCATATAATGGTATTCTGTCTCAAAGAAGTTCCTCCATAGATTTTGGGTCAGACGCCATTGAACGCCCATTCCAGGTCTAATATTGGCACTGACACCTGTGATTATCCAGTCTCCAGGGGTGGCAGTGTGTGTTTGGTCTCCAAGCAATGCACTGAGGAGTGTAATCTCTCCTCTTAACGGGCCAGTTCAGGTGAGGGTGATGACAGGTGATGGACAGGGAGTGCCACAGGGATCAATATTGCGGTCAATTCAGTTTTCAGTCAGGAACTTATTTTGACTAAAATGTAAAACTGAATTGACTCAGCCTCACTGATAGCAAGTAGTTTGCTTCTCCAATATGTTGGTCTTTAAAAGGGGTCTTGTTTACAGACTTCTTTCTGAAACACTACAGGCGAGAGAGGCTGTTCCTTCCTGCACCGAGACCTCATAATGAAGACAAATCAGCCCTCCATTTGAACCTAATGAACCACTCCTGTCCCTGGCAGAATAAAGGTGTGAAAGCTAATGAACCACTCCTGTCTCTGGCAGAATAAAGGTGTTTTTAAAACATATTTGGGTTGCTGTCTGCTGCACTGCACAGGCTTACTCCACCAGCACTCCTCTTCTTCTGTCCTTGTTTGCTGCTCTGAAGTCTCCGTTTGAGTCCCAAATGGCACCCTATTCCCTATATAGTGCACCACTTTAGACCAGAGAATGGTACCCTATTCCCTATATAGTGCACTACTTTAAACCAGAGAATGGCACCCTATTCCCTATATAGTGCCCTACTTTAGACCAGAGAATGGCACCCTATTCCCTATATAGTGCACTACTTTAAACCAGAGAATGACACCCTATTCCCTATATAGTGCACTACTTTAAACCAGAGAATGACACCCTATTCCCTATATAGTGCCCTACTTTAGACCAGAGAATGGCACCCTATTCCCTATATAGTGCACTACTTTAAACCAGAGAATGGCACCCTATTCCCTATATAGTGCACTACTTTAGACCAGAGAATGGCACCCTATTCCCTATATAGTGCACTACTTTAGACCAGAGAATGGCACCCTATTCCCTATATAGTGCACTACTTTAGACCAGAGAATGGCACCCTATTCCCTATATAGTGCACTACTTTAGACCAGAGAATGGCACCCTATTCCCTATATAGTGCACTACTTTAGACCAGAGAATGGCACCCTATTCCCTATATGGTGCACTACTTTAGACCAGAGAATGACACCCTATTCCCTATATAGTGCACTACTTTAGACCAGAGAATGGCACCCTATTCCCTATGTAGTTCACTACTTTAGACCAGAGAATGGCACCCTATTCCCTATATAGTGCACTACTTTAGACCAGAGAATGGCACCCTATTCCCTATATAGTGCACTCCTTTAGACCAGAGAATGGCACCCTATTCCCTATATAGTGCACTACTTTAGACCAGAGAATGGCACCCTATTCCCTATACAGTGCACTACTTTTGACCAGCGTCCTATGGGCCTGTCCCTATATAATGCACTAGTGGGCTGTGAGCAAAAGTAGTGCAACGTATAGGGAATAGGGTGCAGTTTGGGACGTAACTTCTGACCGTTTGATTCTCATTCCCTTTACGATGCACATATTCAGAAGCAGGACAAATGCCAGTTCTAGCCCAAGCTGGGTTTATGTAGACCAACAGACCAAGCACTGCACTGTGGGATGAATCCCACACGAAACTGAGATGAGTGGCAGGTAGCTTAGTGGTTAAGAGCGTTGTGCCAGTAACCGAAAGGTCGCTGGTTCTAATCCCCCGAGCCAACTAGGTGAAAGATCTGTCGATGTGCCCTTGAGCAAGGCACTTAACCCTAAATTGCTCCTGTAAGTCGCTCTGGATAAGAGCGTCTGCTAAATGACAAACACACAACTAAACACGCACCTAAAGCTCTGTTTCTGTTTCCCCTCCTGCTACCAGTAGGGGTGCGTGGGTAAAATCCCTGGGGAAGCCAAGCCAGTCAAAAAGCCATATTACAACCTATGTTTGGGCTCCCGAGTGGCGCAGCGGTCTAAGGCACTGCATCTCAGTGCTCGCAGGCGTCACTACAGACCCCCCCCTGGTTCGATTCCAGGCTGTATCACAACCGGCCGTGATTGGGAGTCCCATAGGGCGGCGCACAATTGGCCCAGCATCGTCCGGGTTTGGCCGGTAGGTTAAAGGTTAAATAAAAAATAAAAAATATGTTGTGATAATTGCGTTGTTTGCTCTATAACCCATTAGTTCATACGCCACCGTGATATATACAGTAATACGTTGGAGACAACTAAAAGACAACAGTCACACAGTGGCGGAAATAAATTCAACTACACATACGAGAGCAACGTCTGTCCGGTGAAGTCCACAAAGCAAATATTCTATGTAAGAAACAGTTACATGACCTGCAGCAAGGTCAAGCAAGTTGATGTTTTCAACAGTTTACTAAACAACTACTGATTTAGATCCACGGAGTTACCGCAAGTCAGCCCAAAGACAACAGGAGCCCCGCCTCCGCTATTCCTGAACCATTTCAACTTGAACATCGTCAAATCAACAAGGCTATATATGCTTAGTTTAATACACTGAAAACTTCGATCATCTCAGGCCAGTGGCACAATATATGAATTTATGGTTAGATCAGAATCGCCGTCATAATCATTGGCCTGTACAGAGAATTAAGTCAAAACCACAAGTCCAAATCCACATCTCCATCCATGTCTTAGGAAAGGGCTGATTTAGCAAGCTAACTACTGCAGGACATCGACACAAGCAGACCAGAAACAGACACGTTTTTCTGACAATGATGACGTTTTGCTTAGGATATGATTTGATTGGTGTGAAGCCAAATCCAAACTGGCCTCCCTTGGGGAGCGTTTTGCCATGCCAGGATAACCCACAGTTGAGCTTAGTTCAACGCTGATTGGCTAATATTTTCTTATTTTTTTTTATATCAAGGGAGGCCAAATGCTTGCTAGCATCAATCAATCAAATGCTACGTCGAAAATATGTTATACTCTTTTGTTCCAGACAGCATCAGATACATGGGCTACACATACTGAGACAGAGGGGGCGCTGTTTCCCTCGCTCAGATGATTTCTCCGGTGAGATTCAGCCACTTGCGAATTGACGGAACATTATGAAAACCCAGAGAGACGAAAGACAAAATGTGTTGGTCAAATATTTGGTGAAGTCTGGCTTCTTTTTTATTAAATTGTTTTACCATGAATAAACTCCTCTCCTTGCTATTCCCCCCCGTTTTCCATCAATAACACGGTCGTAAGTCTACATAGTTACTTCTGATTGGTGATGTACGTTGCTTAGATCCCCTGGAGTCCATAAATCCAGAAAGGATTAAAGGGTTAGCGGAGTGAAGAGGAACAGACACGCTGTATCTCCTCCAGTGATATCATATCAAACGGTTTGTTTTGAACGTTTCAATACGTTAATTTATTTTTTAAAGCCTGTGTTTTGGTGGGTGACATCAAAACATTGTGTGTAGCATTGTACAGGCTTTCATCGCTCACCTCTGCTCAAACACTAGCTGCTCCGTGTTCCGGCCTGGTATCCATGGTGACCGCACATCCTGTTTACCATGTGTTTCTCACAGAGGAGTTTGCATAAATGTGCTCATGTCGCAAAGACATCTGCTACACACACACACACACAACCACACAACCACACAACCACACACTGAACATGGAAACACTTGGTTTACAGGGTAGGATGTCTCTCCAAGGTGACTGAGCCTTCAGGATCAGTTGTCTTCTATGAGGGTGACTAGAGTGCTGACAGACGTGTCAATGTACAGAGGTCTGTACAGAATCATGTGCCATTACCTTTATCAAAGGACGGTTAAGGGTGCAGCTGATTGGGGCTTTATGAAGACTTTGCTTTAGCTAATGATCTGTTCATCTCCGGAGGTCTGCTTACGTCTCCATTCAACACATTCAATCAACACTCTGCATAAGACTTAGTAAGTGTAGATCCTGGAAAATGTCAAGACAATTCCTAGCCCTACGAGCGGCAGAAAGCATCACCATGATCTCATGCGTCGTGTACCTACCTACCTACCTAACCTCTCACCTGTCCCTAAGGACAGCGTTGTCCTAGTAACCAAAACGCTAAACACAGCAAAAGTGGGAAAACAGAAGATCACTGCTGTAACAAAGGACTTGAGTAATTCTCCCTAACTTATTTTTTTTCTGTCTGTCTCATACTGTTTCTACTTGTATCTGGGGCATGTTTTTATTCAAACCAAACGTATCCGTGGAGGCTGCTGAGGTCATTATAATGTCTGGAACGGAGCAAATGGAATGTCATCACCATGGAAACCACGTGTTTGATACATTTACATTTACATTTTAGTCATTTAGCAGACGCTCTTATCCAGAGCGACTTACAGTTAGTGAATACATATCTTTTTATACTGCCCCCCCGTGGGAATCGAACCCACAACCCTGGCGTTGCAAACGCCATGCTCTATCAACTGAGCTACATCCCTGCCGGCCATTCCCTCCCCTACCCTGGACGACGCTGGGCCAATTGTGCGCCGCCCATGAGTCTCCCGGTCGCGGCCAGCTGCGACAGAGCCTGGATTCGAACCAGGATCTCTAGTGGCACAGTTAGCACTGCGCTCCAGCCGTTACCGCGAGCCCGTCCTCCCCACCTGAGATACCCGTGTCAGGTACTTCAACGATTAAACAGAATGGCGAAGCAGTTACTGTTTCCCTTGTGTCATCCTCCAACAACTGCATGGACCAGCCAATCATGAGCTAAGCTCGTCCTCTGTTCCCCTGTCTATCTCCATTGCAACCCAACTGGTGTTCTCTGCCTGCCTGAACACAGGATACAGTTCTGCCACACTCATGACCTCCCAGAATATAAGATAGACCTGACTGGGGAGAACTTTACCCCAGTGTTGCCAAAGGAGAAGACATATTCTTTGCCACTGCTGTTTGAGGACAAAATTAGGTCCAAAATAAATGTTGATCTCAAAGCAGACAGTCACTATGCCTGGGGAATCTCAGAAACCTCAAACATGAAATGGAAGAATTGCCCACCAGCATTGAGACTGTACTAAACTATTCCATGAGGCTGGCTGTATGAGTAGCAGAGACAGTAGCAGAGACAGTAGAAGAGACAGTAGAAGAGACAGTAGCAGAGACAGTAGGAGAGACAGTAGCAGAGACGGTAGGAGAGACAGTAGCAGAGACGGTAGGAGAGACAGTAGGAGAGACAGTAGGAGAGACAGTAGGAGAGACAGTAGCAGAGACAGTAGCAGAGACAGTAGCAGAGACAGTAGCAGAGACAGTAGAAGAGACAGTAGCAGAGACAGTAGGAGAGACAGTAGCAGAGACGGTAGGAGAGACAGTAGGAGAGACAGTAGGAGAGACAGTAGGAGAGACAGTAGCAGAGACAGTAGGAGAGACAGTAGGAGAGACAGTGGGAGAGACAGTAGCAGAGACAGTAGCAGAGACAGTAGCAGAGACAGTAGAAGAGACAGTAGCAGAGACGGTAGGAGAGACAGTAGCAGAGACGGTAGGAGAGACAGTAGGAGAGACAGTAGGAGAGACAGTAGGAGAGACAGTAGGAGAGACAGTAGCAGAGACAGTAGCAGAGACAGTAGCAGAGACAGTAGAAGAGACAGTAGCAGAGACAGTAGGAGAGACAGTAGCAGAGACGGTAGGAGAGACAGTAGGAGAGACAGTAGGAGAGACAGTAGGAGAGACAGTAGCAGAGACAGTAGGAGAGACAGTAGGAGAGACAGTGGGAGAGACAGTAGCAGAGACAGTAGCAGAGACAGTAGAAGAGACAGTAGCAGAGACAGTAGCAGAGACAGTAGCAGAGACAGTAGAAGAGACAGTAGCAGAGACAGTAGGAGAGACAGTAGCAGAGACGGTAGGAGAGACAGTAGGAGAGACAGTAGGAGAGACAGTAGGAGAGACAGTAGGAGAGACAGTAGCAGAGACAGTAGGAGAGACAGTAGGAGAGACAGTGGGAGAGACAGTAGCAGAGACAGTAGCAGAGACAGTAGAAGAGACAGTAGCAGAGACAGTAGGAGAGACAGTAGCAGAGACGGTAGGAGAGACAGTAGGAGAGACAGTAGGAGAGACAGTAGGAGAGACAGTAGGAGAGACAGTAGGAGAGACAGTAGGAGAGACAGTAGGAGAGACAGTGGGAGAGACAGTAGCAGAGACAGTAGGAGAGACAGTAGGAGAGACAGTAGGAGAGACAGTAGGAGAGACAGTAGCAGAGAGAGTAGGAGAGACAGTAGGAGAGACAGTAGGAGAGACAGTAGGAGAGACAGTAGCAGAGACAGTAGCAGAGACAGTAGCAGAGACAGTAGGAGAGACAGTAGGAGAGACAGTTGGAGAGACAGTAGGAGAGACAGTAGCAGAGACAGTAGGAGAGACAGTAGCAGAGACAGTAGGAGAGACAGTAGCAGAGACAGTAGGAGAGACAGTAGGAGAGACAGTAGCAGAGACAGAAGCAGAGACAGTAGGAGAGACAGAAGCAGAGACAGTAGGAGAGACAGTGGGAGAGACAGTAGAAGAGACAGTAGGAGAGACAGTAAAAGAGACAGTAGAAGAGACAGTAGGAGAGACAGTAGGAGAGACAGTAGCAGAGACAGTAGGAGAGACAGTAGGAGAGACAGTAGCAGAGACAGTAGCAGAGACAGTAGGAGAGACAGTAGCAGAGACAGTAGGAGAGACAGTGGGAGAGACAGTAGCAGAGACAGTAGGAGAGACAGTAGAAGAGACAGTAGCAGAGACAGTAGCAGAGACAGTAGGAGAGACAGTAGAAGAGACAGTAGCAGAGACAGTAGCAGAGACAGTAGCAGAGACAGTAGGAGAGACAGTAGGAGAGACAGTAGCAGAGACAGTAGCAGAGACAGTAGGAGAGACAGTAGGAGAGACAGTAGCAGAGCCAGTAGGAGAGCCAGTAGGAGACACAGTAGCAAAGACAGTAGGAGAGACAGTAGGAGAGACAGTAGGAGAGACAGTAGCAGAGACAGTAGGAGAGACAGTAGGAGAGACAGTAGGAGAGACAGTAAAAGAGACAGTAGCAGAGACAGTAGGAGAGACAGTAGGAGAGACAGTAGGAGAGACAGTAGTAGAGACAGTAGCAGAGACAGTAGGAGAGACAGTAGGAGAGACAGTAGGAGAGACAGTAGGAGAGACAGTAGGAGAGACAGTAGCAGAGACAGTAGGAGAGACAGTAAAAGAGACAGTAAAAGAGACAGTAGAGATACAGTAAAAGAGACAGTAGAAGAGACAGGCAGCTGTCAGTCAGTCTTAACTGCTAAGTGCTGCCTGCCTTGGGTTTGGGCTCAGTGTGTGTGTTTGTGTGTGTGTGTGTGTGTGTGTGTGTGTGTGTGTGTGTGTGTGTGTGTGTGTGTGTGAGTGCGTGTGCGTGCGTGTGCGTGCATGTGCGTGCGTGTGCGTGCGTGCGTGTGTGTGAGGGTTGTTGGTTCAGGCTCAGCTTGTAATCATGCTAATCATAGCCAATAAAGAAGCAGTGATAGCCTCTAGCGGGGAGGGCAGCGGTGGTTCTAATTAGCTGTGGTACACTAACGAGGTGTCTGTGTCATAATGAAGCTTCTGTGGTTCTTAACGAGGTGTCTGTGGTTCGTAACGAGGTGTCTGTGGTTCTTAACGAGGTGTCTGTGGTTCTTAACGAGGTGTCTGTGGTTCGTAACGAGGTGTCTGTGGTTCTTAACGAGGTGTCTGTGGTTCTTAACGAGGTGTCTGTGCTTCGTAACGAGGTGTCTGTGGTTCGTAACGAGGTGTCTGTGGTTCTTAACGAGGTGTCTGTGGTTCTTAACGAGGTGTCTGTGGTTCTTAACGAGGTGTCTGTGGTTCGTAACGAGGTGTCTGTGGTTCTTAACGAGGTGTCTGTGGTTCTTAACGAGGTGTCTGTGAGTGGCACAGAGAGAGAGTCACAGAGGTACAAGTAGGCATGAGTGGCAAATTGATGTGGGCACTATAAAGACAAAATGAAAACACAGGGTTTTATTGCCCACTAGTGGTGAGATATAAGTATTACTCCCACCCACACAGCAGGTACAGATTCTCTCTCACTCCCTATCTGTTTCTCTGTCTCTTTCTAACTCTCTTTCCCTCACTCTCTCTCTCTCATTCTATCTCTCACTGTTTCCCTTCTCTGTCTCTATCTCTCTGTCTCTCTGTTTCCTCACTTCCCCCACCCCTCTTCCCCCCAGAGTACACCTCCTCTACAACTCCCTGTAACTTCCCCACAGAGTACCTTAGATCATTTTACATTTTGATACATTTTGATACATTTTGATGGCCTCATTTTGACAGCCTTTTGTCATTGTCTGTTCACCCCGCTACCATCTAGGAGGCGGAGACAGTGTAAGTGCATTAAAGCTGGGACAGAGAGACTGAAAAGAGTTCATATCTCCAGGCCATGAGACTGTTAAATAAACTTGTGGATGATATGTGTATTGTTGTTGTGTTGTTACATATCACTGCTCTGCTGTATTTCACCTGCGATAACATCTGCAAATCTGTGTACGTGACCAATAAACTGTGATTTGATTTGATTTACTACATACTATGAAGGTTAACAAGGGTAGATAGATTGACGTAACAATGACCCAAAACCCTATTAAGGGATTGGAAAGTGATGGAAATGGAATGATCTGCCCCCTCAGCAGCGCCACACGCAGACCCGTGGAACTCCTTTGGGAGAAGGTCAATAGGATTTACAGTTTAGGATGTTTAGACCGACCCAAGGGGAAATACGAGATACAGATTGCAACACCAGGTAAAACGTGAGTTAACAAGAAATACTTTGGTAAACTTTCGATACAGGTGTCTGTCATCATGACATGCGACACTTTGGGGTGGACACCCGCCTGTCTCAATCAGTGAGAGAAGACTTGAACTAGACAAGCTGGCGTTCACATTGTTGGATTGCTTCATTTAGCCCCCCAAAAAAAGAATTCTGAATTCAAATGGACCCCCTGCAACTGGACATGGACATTTTATGAGACTGTTGTTTCCACAAATCAAGGCCGAAAACAGTATCACTAAGGTTTGTTCTCTGTGCTACACCAAACAGTACCTAACCTCTAACTCCCAGTATAATCAACACCAAACAGTACCTAACCTGTAACTCCCAGTATAATCAACACCAAACAGTACCTAACCTCTAACTCCCAGTATAATCAACACCAAACAGTACCTAACCTGTAACTCCCAGTATAATTGACACCAAAAAAATCTGGTTAAATCACATTATCTGGTGTTAAAATCTGTAGCTAGGGGAATACATGCATTTCTGCCTGCTCATTCATTCAGAGTAGTTGAGTTACATTTACATTTTAGTCATTTAGCAGACGCTCTCATCCAGAGCGACTTACAGTTAGTGAGTGCATACATTTTCATACTGGCCCCCCACGTGGGAATCGAACCCACAACCCTGGCGTTGCAAGCGCCATGCTCTACCAACTGAGCTACATGGGGCCTACAAAATGTACTGTATGCCAAACAAAAACCATTGATTTCAAAGTTTAGCAAACCATACAACGCATCATTTCCTGTGTAAATTGTTCAAAGTAGTCCTTGTCCATTTTGATTGATATACATTTTAGAGTATCAGCATAATTCCGTTACCATGGAATTGCCCCACAGTAACGACCCGCTAGCACATTACATTTTAGTCATTTAGCAGATGCTCTTATCCAGAGCGACATACAGGAGCAATTAGGGTTAAGTGCCTTGCTCAATGGCACAGACAGATTTTCACCTAGTCGGCTCGGGGATTAGAACCAGCGACCTTTCGGTTACTGGCACAACACTCTTGACCACTAAGCTACCTGCCGCCCACATTCACACTGAAAAACACCCACTGGATCAGAGTTGAGCTCCATTGAGTTCTCTGAACACATAGATATTGTTACTGCTACATCATAATGAATTGTCTACTTCATAAATTACATAGCATAAATTCTGATATGAAAGGGTGATTACACAATCGATGTGATGTCACAATTGCAAAACAGCATCTCTTTTCTGTCAACAAATTCAGTTTTCATTTCAAAATTATTTCGTTTATTATGACCTCATAATGTGAATCAAATATGTGTACAACTAACCCAATGGGAACAAATGAGTCATAGTGGGTGGAACAAGCAAGGAGGGGGCAGGGCCAAGCACGAGCTAGCTAGATCCTCTGTAGCTCAGCTGGTAGAGCACGGCGCTTGTAACGCCAAGGTAGTGGGTTCGATCCCCGGGACCACCCATACACTAAAAAATGTATGCACGCATGACTGTAAGTCGCTTTGGATAAAAGCGTCTGCTAAATGGCATATTATTATTATTATTATAGATTGGTGCGTTCTAACGTTATTTGCATATTTCTGTTGGGGAACGCCTACTCTGTGAAGTGCGCATGTGCAATAACTCAACGCACCTTAGCGCTCCTAAACAACGACATTTTTTACAACTTTGGCAAAGGGTAAAATCTACAAAAATGTGTCCACTCCGTTCGTAACAGATTCTAGTTTTGGGAACAGAAAACTGTATTGAGATCAAATGTTTCATCGATGAGAAAATGTGCATAATCTCGGCCAAAATCCATCTCGCTCGATCTTCTCCACTGCCAGCCTCTCGTCACCATATCTGACCCAACCGGATGCTTCACACTTATACATCTGGTTAAAACATCTGGCTCACTGTTCTATCTGTGGTAAGGTTATTTGATCGATTTGCCTGAAATACCCTGCTGCTCCGGTGTGCCCTCTGGCGGTAGGTCGGTGCTTTACAGGGGTCACCAAGCAGAGAAACAGCAGTGGCGTCGAATTATTCCGAAGATTCCCGATGCAGATCGCGACTTTCCGGAAGATCCGGGTACTGGGCTTCAACCTCAACATAACAGCAGCGGCGTCGAATTTTTCCGAAGATTCCCGATTTGGATCGCGACTTTCCGGAAGATCCGGGTACTGGGTTTCAACCTCAACATAACAGCAATGGCGGAGGCGGCAGCAGCAACAGCGGCTCCAGCAATAACAGGAGGCTGGACCAAACACGTTACCTGCAGGTAGGACAAGACCCGGGAATCAATTTAGCACAGCTATTTCGATGTTGTCCACGGTTTGTTAGCAAAACACCCGGGCGGTTTTGGCCGTTTGTAAGCGATATACAGCGCCGTCTTTTGTGCTCCAGTAGTGAGCCCAGCTGTGTTTTGTTGTGATCCAGCCAGACGATGGTAAAACTGGTTCGTCTTGCAGTTCAACCATTAGCTAGAGCTATTTCCCCAGACGCTTCTAAGTAAAGACGGCAGTAACATCCGCAATGGCAACACGAAAGGCAAAACGCGTGGAAAACCAGCGGCAAACAGACCCTGAATTCATATCATTAAAATCATAAAATGGTTGGGTGTTTGTCTTCATCGACCAAACACTGAAATGATTCCGGGTGTTGTATGATGGTTGGACATTTCCGCAGAGCTTTCATTCCACGACCAAAGCTGAAATGCGGTAGAGACAACCAGCTAAATGTTAACTAACTAGAGTTATAGAAACCAGTGAGTATTTACCTTGTTAGAAAATGTTAGCTAGTTAAACTACCCTCTGAAATTGTTCATTAACGTCAATGGCAGTTTTGAATATCTTGCTACTTTTTGACGAGCTGGTCTTTGAATTCCGATGGATATTAGTTGGAACCAACGGAAAATTGAGTCAAAGTTCGTGCGATATTTCTCATCAATGTCCTTATTTTCAGCAGGTGATAAATTACATTTTGATAACAGGAGGAATTGTTGATAGCCTCTGTCATATTGCCACAGTAACGTTTTACAACGAGCATCGATGTTTGGTTCAAAAGCTAAATTCAGTTTGAACACCTCTGTAATCGATGTGAAATCATTTTTATGAGACATTTCATTTTGTCTTTCCGTCCGCAGGTATTTCAACAGAGCAGATTTCAATCATCTGTGTGACTTTTGTCTTTTGGTTATTCGCAGGTATTTCATGCATGGGCTTTGCAAAGAAGGCACCAACTGTCGATATTCCCATGATCTTAACAGCAGCACACCAGCAGCAGCTATGATTTGCAAGTTCTTTCAGAAAGGAAACTGTGTGTTCGGAGACCGGTGCAGGTAAAGCATATTTAAAGTGTAATAATATGTGGTGGGCCATAGCACGCTATCTGCTTTAGTTTTCGAGGTGATACATCTCTGCCAAGTAGTGCTGAGCGATTAGTGCTTTTTGAGATCAGATCACCTATAAAACAAATAATCACTGTTTTCGGTTTTGATGTATTTTTGACATGAAATTCATTATGAAATAATGGCGTTACAATGATTATAGATCTTTTTAATGGAAATTCCAAAGCTAAAAATAGTGAACATTCAATTGCCAAAACATTTAAAATCTTCCATTGTCTCTAAGTTCCACATTGGGTAGACATCAATAGGAAATTACTATGAATTTTTTAAAATATTTCAGTTGTGTATATTACTTAGTTTTATTTGATGACTTATTATTGTTAATTCCTTAAAGTAGCCTAATCATAATATAATAATAATATAATAATAATATGCCATTTAGCAGACACTTTTATCCAAAGCGACTTACAGTCATGCGTGCATACATTTAAAAATGTTTTGTGTATGGGTGGTCCCGGGGATCGAACCCACTACCCTGGCGTTACAAGCGCCGTGCTCTACCAGCTGAGCTACATCTCGTCTCTGCTCAGGCTGTAGCAGTCAGCCAGCCAGGCCATCTAACTTTATGTCCTATCTGTACTGTCTTAAGTCATCCTATTTAGCTAGCCTGCCTAAGTATGCTGCAGAGCTGTGACAATCATTTTACTAGTTCTTCATGTACAGGGCGTTACAGTGCCTTGCAAAAGTATTCATCCCCCTTGGCGTTTTTTCCTATTTTGTTGCATTACAACCTGTCATTTAAATGGATTTTTATTTGGATTTCATGTAATGGACATACACAAAATAGTCCAAATTGCTGAAGTGAAATGAAAAAAATTACTTGTTAAAAAAAATTATACAAAAAAAATTATGGAAAAGTGGTGCGTGCGTATGTATTCACCCCCTTTGCTATGAAGCCCCTAAATAAGATCTGGTGCAACCAATTACCTTCAGAAGTCACATAATTAGTTAGATAAAGTCCACCTGTGTGCAATCTAAGTATCACATGATCTCAGTGTATATATACACCTGTTCTGAAAGGCCGCAGAGTCTGCAACACCACTAAGCAAGGGGCACCACCAAGCGAGGGGCACCATGAAGACCAAGGAGCTCTCCAAACAGGTCAGGGACAAAGTTGTGGAGAAGTACAGATCAGGGTTGGGTTATAAAAAAAATATCTGAAACTTTGAACATCCCACGGAGCACCATTAAATCCATTATTAAAAAATTGAATGAATATGGCACCACAACAAACCTGCCAAGAGAGGGCCGCCCACCAAAACTCACAGACCAGGCAAGGAGGGGATTAATCAAAGATAACCCTGGAGGAGCTGCAAAGCTCCACAGCGGAGATTAGAGTATCTGTCCATAGGACTACTTTAAGCCGTACACTCCACAGAGCTGGACTTTACGGAAGTGGCCAGAAAAAAAGCCATTGCTTAAAGAAAAATATAAGCAAACACGTTTGGTGTTCGCCAAAAGGCATGTGGGAGACTCCCCAAACATATGGAAGAAGGTATTCTGGTCAGATGAGACTAAAATTGAGCTTTTTGGCCATCAAGGAAAACGCTATGTCTGGCGCAAACCCAACACCTCTCATTACCCCGAGAACACCATCCCCACAGTGTAGCGTGATGGCAGCATCATGCTGTGGGGATGTTTTTCATCGCCAGGGACTGGGAAACTGGTCAGAATTGAAGGAATGATGGATGGCGCTAAATAAAGGGAAATTCTTAAGGGAAACCTGTTTCAGTCTTCCAGAGATTTGAGACTGGGACGGAGGTTCACCTTCCAGCAGGACAATGACCCTAAGCATACTGCTAAAGCAACACTCGAGTGGTTTAAGGGGAAACATTTAAATGTCTTGGAATGGCCTAGTCAAAGCCCAGACCTCAATCCAATTGAGAATCTGTGGTATGACTTAAAGATTGATGTACACCAGCGGAACCCATCCAACTTGAAGGAGCTGGAGCAGTTTTGCCTTGAAGAATTGGTAAAAATCCCAGTGGCTAGATGTGCCAAGCTTATAGAGACATACCCCAAGAGACTTGCAGCTGTAATTGCTGCAAAAGGTGGCTCTAAAAGTATTGACTTTGGGAGGGGGTGAATAGTTATGCATGCTCAAGTTTTTCAGTTTTTTTTGTCTTATTTCTTGTTTGTTTCACCCCAAAAACTTTTTTTGCATCTTCAAAGTGGTAGGCATGTTGCGTAAATCAAATGATACAAACCCCCCAAAAAATCAATTTTAATTCCAGGTTGTAAAGCAACAAAATAGGAAAAATGCCATTTACTTTCGCAAGCCACTGTAGATGAGGTATACTTTCACAACCGGTCTCTGTCCCTCTCGTCATTGTGTACACTCCTCTATCATGTGGTCTGTGTGTATCTAACCCAACGTAGCATGCGTTAAAGTGTATCAGTCCAGAGATCTGTATATAATGAGATGCTCATGTCTCCGCCCTAACAATGGCAGTCATTGTCCCAAAGGCAGGTGACAAGCTTAGGTCCAAAATAAGCCCATAGAAAGTCATTGTGCTTATTTTGGCGAGAGTAAAACCTCTATCTTCGCCTCTTCCTCTCTGATCAGTCTCTGAGGTGGAATACAACTGGCGCAATGAATTATGGTCATTGTTGTTAATTACCACGTTTCTTCGCTGAACTCGGTTGAATATTGGCTTAATTAAAACTACAATTCCCATCAGCCCCAGCATCCCACATTGTTCCCAACTTAATTTCTCAGATTTCTCTCGTGAAAGATTTGATTTCTCTCTAGAGAAATGGCATGTTGGGCTCACAAAACCCCCAACTAAATGGAATTCAAGTAACTGAACCAACGTCGGTCAATTCGTTTTTTTAATAACAGATTTTTTAAAAAGGAACAAAAAAAAAAAAAACGTAATGTCGGTTAACCGCTCAACACTAATGTGGAGGGAGGAGCTGGTTTTTACATGTTGTGTATATTTCTTTATTCTGAACACATTTCTGTTTTTGTTGGCAATGTCAATTCTTGCTAATTATTTCAAAATACTGAAGTTCGCTAGCTGGACAGGCAATCGCCGCAGAGGACTATACTGATATCCAATCAAAACTCGTGTAGTATCCATGGTACTATCTCTGCTGATTTATGTCTGCCAATCACGTTATCCGTAACCTAATGTAGTAGACCGATGGTGACCGCTCGAGAGATCTCCGTCTGACAAACTACCCTGCCTCAGACTGTCATGATGTCCGTTTTCTAGCTCACAAACTAAATTCCTTTTGCGGTGGCGATATTTGATTTTATTCATGAATGTCTCTCTCACTTTTTTGTCTCATGTGATCTATTCAGCTCTCCTGTGTCCTGCTCCCAGAGATCAACCAAGTGCTATTCACCAAGCATGGGCTGATTTCACTCACTGTGAGGAGAATCCATCCTACTGCAGTTTTGAGCTAGCCCTGCCGTCCCTATTCAGACATTGGGGGGGGTCACGTGTGCATTGGACTGTTGTCTTCTCTTCGTGGGTTTTTGTCTTACGCGGTCTAGTGCATTTTAGAGTTGAAGAGCACCAACTACAGATACACGTGCTTGTTTGAGCATGTCGAAGATTTAAATTAAATGTAGAATCAGTTTAACAGGTGACAGATCTTTTTTCCTATTGTAACATGTAGTGGGGAGAATTCTATTGTCCCCTGTCCAGAGCCCTTTTTTTCCCCGTAGACGGTAGAGTTCTGGTCTCAGCGCCACACAAGCTTTAGATTTCATTCTGCTGAGGCACTTGTGTCTCTCTCTACATCAGTCAGTTACGTTGGTGACCAGGGCGGGATCCTTTCGATACACCATTAGGGCCTGGGCACGTGAATGCTCCTACAGAGAGGGTGGGGGGGGGTAATACTGAAGCATGTGTTGACAGTGCTACTGTTTCAATCAGAGGCCCGGGCTTTCGGCATAGATAGTAAAAGCTCTCATTTCTGGGACTGCAACATTGTGAGACTGTGCCCCAACACGCCACTTCTCTCTCTAGACGTTGACCGTTAGGTTCCACTATATTTAGATACTTTAAATACTGCCTGACACACCTTTTGCTGTTTGTCTCCCTACTCAATAAATGGGAACGCTATTTGTGGTGGTGTTCTTTGTTTTGAATGTATATTCATGAAACGTACATTATCTAAAACCTTCCCAACGATGCAGAGAGAAAGAAAAATAGAGGACTAAAAATACAACCCGTAAAATTATAAATACGCAATAAGGAACGATAACTTGGCTATATACACAGGGGTAACCGTACCGAGTCGATGTGCAGGGCTACGAGGTAATTGAGGTAGATATGTACATATAGGTAGGGATAAAGTGACTAGGCAACAGGATAGATAATAAACGGTAGCAGCAGCATATTTGAGAAAGGAAAAAATAAATGAAAGTGAGAGCAAAAAGGGTCAATGCAAATCGTCCGAGTAGCTATTTGGTGAACTATTTAAAGCTGCAATATGTAACTTTTTTGGGGCGACCCGACCAACTTCACATAGAAATGTGTTTATAGATCTGTCATTCCCATTGAAAGCAAGTTTTAAAGTAGTAGATCTGTTCTATGTGAGCTATTTCTATGCTTCCCGTTCTTAAATTTCATTTTTGCTTTTTGTTTTACTTTCAGTTTTGTACAATATCATATTTTTGGTTGTGGAAAATATATTTCCCAGCGGTTTAGATGGTACAGTGGTTCTCTCCACTACACTGGCTTGTTCTGTCACATACTGAAAGTAGGTGAAATATTATCATTTTTGTAACCAGGAAATAGCGGAGCGATGTCTGCATAGTGCATCTTCAACTAACTATTTATCAGTCTTATGGCTTGGGGGGGGTAGAAGCTGTTCAGGGTCCTGTTTCCAGACCTGGTGCGTCGGTACCCCTTTGGTGTGGCTGAAGTCTTTGACAATTTATAGCGCTTCCTCTGACACCGCCTGGTATAGAGGTCCTGGATGGCAGGGAGCTCGGCCCCCAGTGATGTACTGGGCCGTACGCACTACCCTCTGTAGCCTTACGGTCGGAGGCCAAGAATGATGAAGACCATTCGTATTACATTCTGCATGCGTAGGATACAGTATGTTTAGTATTGACTCACACGGAGACGGCACCAGGAGTAGGATACAGTATGTTTAGTATTGACTCACACGGAGACGGCACCAGGAGTAGGATGCAGTATGTTTAGTATTGACTCACACGGAGACAGCACCAGGAGTAGGATGCAGTATGTTTAGTATTGACTCACACGGAGACGGCACCAGGAGCAGGATACAGTATGTTTAGTATTGACTCACACGGAGACGGCACCAGGAATAGGATGCAGGATGTTTAGTATTGACTCACACAGACGGCACCAGGAGTAGGATACAGTATGTTTAGTATTGACTCACACGGAGACGGCACCAGGAGTAGGATACAGTATGTTTAGTATTGACTCGCACGGAGACGGCACCAGGAGTAGGATGCAGGATGTTTAGTATTGACTCACACAGACGGCACCAGGAGTAGGATACAGTATGTTTAGTATTGACTCACACGGAGACGGCACCAGGAGTAGGATACAGGATGTTTAGTATTGACTCACACGGAGACGGCACCAGGAGTAGGAGACAGTATGTTTAGTATTGACTCACACGGAGACGGCACCAGGAGTAGGATACAGTATGTTTAGTATTGACTCACACGGAGACGGCACCAGGAGTAGGATACAGTATGTTTAGTATTGACTCACACAGAGACGGCACCAGGAGTAGGATACAGGATGTTTAGTATTGACTCACACGGAGACGGCACCAGGAGTAGGATACAGTATGTTTAGTATTGACTCACACGGAGACGGCACCAGGAGTAGGATACAGTATGTTTAGTATTGACTCACACGGAGACGGCACCAGGAGTAGGATACAGTATGTTTAGTATTGACTCACACGGAGACGGCACCAGGAGTAGGATACAGTATGTTTAGTATTGACTCACACAGAGACGGCACCAGGAGTAGGATACAGGATGTTTAGTATTGACTCACACAGAGACGGCACCAGGAGTAGGATACAGTATGTTTAGTATTGACTCACACGGAGACGGCACCAGGAGTAGGATGCAGTATGTTTAGTATTGACTAATAGAGACAGCACCAGGAGTAGGAGACAGTATGTTTAGTATTGACTAATAGAGACAGCACCAGGAGTAGGATACAGTATGTTTAGTATTGACTAACAGAGACAGCACCAGGAGTAGGATACAGTATGTTTAGTATTGACTAATAGAGACAGCACCAGGAGTAGGAGACAGTATGTTTAGTATTGACTAATAGAGACAGCACCAGGAGTAGGATACAGTATGTTTAGTATTGACTCACACGGAGACGGCACCACGAGTAGGATACAGTATGTTTAGTATTGACTCACACGGAGACGGCACCAGGAGTAGGATACAGTATGTTTAGTATTGACTCACACGGAGACGGCACCAGGAGTAGGATACAGTATGTTTAGTATTGACTCACACGGAGACAGCACCAGGAGTAGGATACAGTATGTTTAGTGCAGTCGGTGACTGATTAGTCAGAGTTGCTTCTGATAAGAGTTAGCAGGCTGTGTAGTGGAATGCTCTTCCAGGGAATCATCTGACACCTGAGAAAGCAATGCCACGAAACGACACAGCGGTTTCCTAATGTCTACATGCTTTTCACGTTGCTTACATGCACGCACACGCCCGTACCAGCCATCGACCAGGCTAACGCCCGTACCAGCCATCGACCAGGCTAACGCCCGTACCAGCCATCGACCAGGCTAACGCCCGTACCAGCCATCGACCAGGCTAACGCCCGTACCAGCCATCGACCAGGCTAACGCCCGTACCAGCCATCGACCAGGCTAACGCCCGTACCAGCCATCGACCAGGCTAACGCCCGTACCAGCCATCGACCAGGCTAACGCCCGTACCAGCCATCGACCAGGCTAACGCCCGTACCAGCCATCGACCAGACTAGTGGTCATTTTAAGGGCCCTAGCAATGATCCATCGTCTGCTGTCATATCAGCCCATATTGCCCTGATGGAGACATGGATTACCCCAGTTCCTCGCTCCTCATCTATGTTCTCTCGTAGTCCTGAGGGCATCGGGTCGTCGCGGTGGTGGCACAGGGCTTCTCATTTCTCCTAAGAGATGATTTCCTGTTCTCCTGTCAATCTTCTCATTTGAATTCCATGCAGTCTCTGTCACTTGTCCACTCAAGCTTAACATGATCTATCGCCCACCTGAGGGGTATCCTATGAAGAAATCTAGATCTACTTAGAAAACCCTGAAGCTAACCAGCTTCAGTTAGCTTCACATTCCAGCTCAGGCTTCATCTACAGGTGCAGCTCAATACATTTAGAATATTGTGGAAAAGTTATGTAATTTCAATAATTCAATTGACAAAGTGAAACTCATATCGTGGATTAATTACACAAAAAGGTGAACTAGTTCAAGGCTGTATTTGTTTTAATCTTGATGATTACGGCTTACAGCTCATGAAAACCCCAAATTCATGCTGTGATGTTGTTACTCCTATCAATGTTTGCCCAAGCAAGGCCGTTCGTGGTGTTGTTCGTATTTTTTTTTGGTAAATGACAGGCTGGGAAAATGGGATTGAAACTGAAATGTGCCACTTTGTTATGAGAAGAGAAAGAGTGGGTCACCCTGACGTGGCGCTGAGGGACGTGGCAATGAGGATCATTTTTTTACTTTTTTAATTTAACCTTTATTTAACTAGGCAAGTCAGTTAAGAACAGATTCTTATTTACAATGACAGCCTACACCGGCCAAACCCGGACGACGCTGGGCCAATTGTGCGCCGCCCTATGGGACTCCCAATCACGGCCGGTTGTGATACAGCCTGGAATCGAACCAGGGGGTCTGTAGTGACGCCTCAAGCACTGAGATGCAGTGCCTTAGACCGCTGCGCCACTCGGTCTGTAGTGACGCCTCTAGCACTGAGATGCAGTGCCTTAGACCGCTGCGCCACTCGGGAGCCCTATATAGGCTACAGGTAGTAGTGAACATTAAATTGACCACTATTTGTGTTTTTTAAACAAATAGGCTAAATCATTGATATCCAGGAGCCACAATGCAGGCTGTCCTGTCAGAGTGGGAGACGGCCTACGTCACATCTTAAGAAATCTCACTGAACTCATTCTGATTCACAGTCGTTTTTGTAGACTTCTCATTTTGAGTCTTGAACCAGACGTGAGTTCAGCCGGTTCATTCAGACAGCGCCTCCCCTATTAGTCTGCTTTTAGCAGCATCCCCATAGTTACCATCCCATAGTTACAGCTGCTAGCTACTCCCAGGTCAACTGTCTGTTAGGGAATGGCTGCGTCCCAAAACGGCACCCTTTTTTCGCCCCCTGTTTTTAGTGAACTGATCAAAAGTAGTGCACTATATCGGGGGGATAGGGGTGCTATTTGGGATGCACTCCGTTGCTTTTGTTAGCCGTCTAGCCTGGATATATGGTAATAACAAAGATTTGCATAGTCCATCCATAGGCTGCTGACTGAGCATCTGACTACTAGCCTACCCAATGAGATGGCTTACATTTACATTTTAGTCATTTAGCAGACGCTCCTATCCAGAGCGACTTACAGTTAGTGAATACATCTATTTATTTATTTTATACTGGCCCCCTGTGGGAATCAAACCCACAACCCTGCCGTTGCAAACGCCATGCTCTATCGACTGAGCTACATCCCTGCCGGCCATTCCCTCCCCTACCCTGGGCCAATTGTGCGCCGCCCATGAGTCTCCCGGTCGCGGCCGGCTGCGACAGAGCCTGGATTCGAACCAGGATCTCTAGTGGCACAGTTAGCACTGCGATGCAGTGCCTTAGACCACTGCGCCACTCAGGAGTACAGCTTAGACCTGAACCTGGGTAGTATTGTGCTGTTGTTGTTGCGTAACTAGCCCTAAAGGGAATGTATGTTGTTAGCTGTCTGGATGGATATGGTAATAACTGTTACTTTTACATACTGAATCCATATTCAGCATTTCCATGACTACTAGCCTACCCACTGAGATAGCTTAAACCTGGTGTAGCATTGTGCTGTTGGTTTGTGAAGGAACATTCCTCAGTCCGTCAGTCCATATGACGGAGATGCATCAGCCCTCATTATACCATAGGGAGCTGGAGGAGTAGTGGAGGAGGGGATGGGGTGGGGGTGAAGAGGAGGAGGAGGAGGGGAAGAGTAGGGGTGGAGGAGGAGTGAGGAGGGGTGGAGGAGGAGGGGAGGAGGAGGAGGAGAGGAGGAGGAGTGGAGGAGGAGTGAGGAGAGGAGGGGCAGCCAGAGAATAGGCACCTCTGTGGGGACTTTATTGTAGATGAACTACTGGGTCGTGGAGCTGTTGTGGAGTTCTCTCTCTGGGTCCCAATTGGCTCCCTATATAGTGCACTACTTTTGACCAGGGCCCATAGGTCTGATCTAAAGTAGTGCTCTATGAAGGGAATGGGGTTCCATTTGGGATGCAGTCTGTCTTTCTGCAGCCCCAGGCCAGATGGAGAGCACTGCAGCGTTCATGGCAATTGCATAACCGTGTCTCTCTCTCTCTCTGCTGTTCTCTTTCTGACTGCCCTCCTCCCCCCTGTTGGTTCGTCCCTCCATTCTGCAGCAGTGTTTCCACGGCTCTTCAGTCATTCATTTATGCATACCTCCATCTCCCTCCCCCTGTCTCTCCCTCCCCTCTTCCTCCTCCTGCCTCTCTCTCCCTCCCCTCATCTCCCTCCCCCTGTCTCTCCCTCCCCTCTTCCTCCCCCTGCCTCTCCCTCCCTCCCCTCTCCTGTCTCTAAGGCCACACAGGTTAGTAGTAGTAGTAGTAGTAGTAGAGGTGGTCTGTCTGGGTCTCTAAGGCCAGGGTGGCTAGTAGAGGTGGTCTCTCTGGGTCTCTAAGGCCAGGGTGGCTAGTAGAGGTGGTCTCTAAGGCCAGGGTGGCTAGTAGAGGTGGTCTCTAAGGCCAGGGTGGCTAGTAGAGGTGGTCTCTAAGGCCAGGGTGGCTAGTAGAGGTGGTCTCTCTGGGTCTCTAAGTAGACTAGTAGAAACCTAGACCCAGTCCAGAGGTATTCAGCTGTAGTCTAAACCTAGACCCAGTCCAGAGGTATTCAGCTGTAGTCTAAACCCAGACCCAGTCCAGAGGTATTCAGCTGTAGTCTAAACCTAGACCCATTCCAGAGGTATTCAGCTGTAGTCTAAACCCAGACCCAGTCCAGAGTTATTCAGCTGTAGTCTAAACCTAGACCCAGTCCAGAGCTTAAATAAATCATTCTATCTACAATTATTATGACGTTTCACATTCTTAAAAATAAAGTGGTGATCCTAACTGACCTAAGACACAGGGAATTTTTACTAGGATTAAATGTCAGGAATTGTGAAAAACTGAGTTTAAATGTATTTGGCTAAGGTCTATGTAAACTTCCGACCTCAACTGTATGTCTGCTATTGTAAGTCTCTCTGGATAAGAGTGTCTGCTAAATGACTCACTACTGTAAGTCTCTCTGGATAAGAGCGTCTGCTAAATGACTCACTACTGTAAGTCTCTCTGGATAAGAGCGTCTGCTAAATGACTCACTACTGTAAGTCTCTCTGGATAAGAGCGTCTGCTAAATGACTCACTACTGTAAGTCTCTCTGGATAAGAGCGTCTGCTAAATGACTCACTACTGTAAGTCTCTCTGGATAAGAGCGTCTGCTAAATGACTCACTACTGTAAGTCTCTCTGGATAAGAGTGTCTGCTAAATGACTCACTACTGTAAGTCTCTCTGGATAAGAGTGTCTGCTAAATGACTCACTACTGTAAGTCTCTCTGGATAAGAGCGTCTGCTAAATGACTCACTACTGTAAGTCTCTCTGGATAAGAGCGTCTGCTAAATGACTCACTACTGTAAGTCTCTCTGGATAAGAGCGTCTGCTAAATGACTCACTACTGTAAGTCTCTCTGGATAAGAGTGTCTGCTAAATGACTCACTACTGTAAGTCTCTCTGGATAAGAGTGTCTGCTAAATGACTCACTACTGTAAGTCTCTCTGGATAAGAGCGTCTGCTAAATGACTCACTACTGTAAGTCTCTCTGGATAAGAGCGTCTGCTAAATGACTCACTACTGTAAGTCTCTCTGGATAAGAGCGTCTGCTAAATGACTCACTACTGTACGTCTCTCTGGATAAGAGCGTCTGCTAAATGACTCACTACTGTAAGTCTCTCTGGATAAGAGCGTCTGCTAAATGACTCACTACTGTAAGTCTCTCTGGATAAGAGCGTCTGCTAAATGACTTAAATGTAAATGTGGTAGTAGTCTACACACAGGTGTATATAGAATAGCAGTAGTCAGAGGTTCTGAGGGAGCTAACCGTGAAGCGTTGTCATAAATAAATAAAAAGTTGGATGTAAGATGAGTTCAGTTCCCTGCAAGAAAAGAACTTGAGGAGTGGATGACATGACTATTTTGATAGCCTACAGTACCAGTCAAAAGTTTGGACACACCTACTCATTCAAGGGTTTTTATTTATTGTCTACATTGTAGAATAATAGTGAAGACATCAAAACTATAAAATAACACACATGGAATCATGTAGTAACCAAAAAAGTTACTACATAAACAAATCAAAATATATTTCAGATTCTTCAAATAGCCACCCTTTGCCTTGATGACAGCTTTTCACACTCTTGTCATTCTCTCAAGCAGCTTCATGAGGAATGATTTTCCAACCGTCTTGAAGGAGTTCCCACATATGCTGAGCACTTGGCTGCTTTTCCTTCACTCTGCGGTCCAACTCATCCCAAACCATCTCAATTGGGTTGAGGTCGGGTGATTGTGGAGGCCAGGTCATCTGATGCAGCACTCCATCACTCTCGTTTATGGTCAAATAGTCCTTACACAGCCTGGAGGTGTGCAAAGCACCATCACACCACCTCCGTGCTTCACGGTGGGAACCACACATGCGGAGATCATCCGTTCACCCACACCGCGTCTCACAAAGACACGGCGGTTGGAACCAAAAATCTCACATTTGGAGACATCAGACCAAAGGTCAGATTTCCACCGGTCTAATGTCCATTGCTCATGTTTCTTGGCCCAAGCAAGTCTCTTCTTATTGGTGTCCTTTAGTAGTGGTTTCTTTGCAGCAATTCAACCATGAAGGCCTGATTCACACAGTCTCCTCTGAGCAGTTGATGTTGAGATGTGTCTGTTACTTGAACTCTGAAGCATTTATTTTGGCTGCAGTCTGATGTGCAGTTAGTGGGCTCCAAAATTACTGGCACACCTGACTGGCAATGCACAAACCAATACTTTATAATTATATTGTTTATTTTTTAGAGAAACTCAACGTGAGAAATACTGTACTATATTAATGTTCCAATGGAACCTACAAAAATCATTTATTGATTTAATTAAAAATCAATGTCCTCCAAATCAAGGTTTCACAATTAATGGCACCTTTTTTAAAGTTTATTGTAAATAACATCTACCAAAATTAAACCAGGAATTAAATTCCACATGAAGAAAACATAAGAACTGGCAGTTCAAAAGAGACAGATGGTTGTAGACCTTAATAAATCTGGTCATGGCTACAAGAAGATCCACAAACGATTGAATATACCAATTATAACTTTCTTCTTTTATTTTTATTTTTTTAAGATATGGAACAGTTAACCTCACGGGTAGAGGACGCAAATGCATTTTGCCGCCCAGGATAGGGTGGAGGATGGTGAGAGAAGCAACAAAATCCCCAAGAATCACTGTGAAAGAATTGCAGGCCCTGGTGGCGTCTTGGGTTCACCAGGTTTCAAAAAGCACCATCGGACGCCGCCACAACCACAGGCTCTTTTGGAAGGGTTGCTAGAAGAAAGCCCTTTCTTGACCCCAAGACACAACGCTTGGAGTTTGCCAAACGTCATTTAAATTATGACTGGAAGAAGGTGCTCTGGTCAGATGAGACCAAAATTGAACGTTTTGGTCAGATACAGCATCGGCATGCAAGGAGAGGCACCTCATACCCACGGTGAAATATGGTGGTGGGTCCAGTGATGTTCTGGGGCTGTTTTTAATTCCAGAGGTCCAGGGGCACTGGTTAAGATTTGATGGCGTAATGAATTCCAACAAGTATCAGGCAATTTTGGCTGACAATCTGGTTGCCTCGGCCAGAAGGCTGGGACTTGGCCATAGCTGGACTTTCCAACAAGACAATGACCCAAAACATACCTCAAGATCCACACAGAAATGGTTTCTGTGACAACAAAATCGATGTTCTGCCATGGCCATCTCAGTCGCCGGACCTCAAATCCAATCCAAAATCTGTGGGCTGAGTTGAAGAGGGCAGTTGATAAGAGCAAACCCAAGAATGTGAAGGATCTTGAAAGGATCTGCATAGAGGGAATGGTCCAAAATCCCTCCCAAATGTGTTCCTTAACCTTGTTAAACATTACAGGAAAAGACTCCATGCTGTTATCCTTGCCAGAGGTGGTTGCACTAAGTACTAAATGAGGAGTGCCAATAATTATGAAACCCTTGATTTTGGTGACTTATTTTGTATTAAATAATTGTATGATTTTGGTTGGTTCCATTGAAACATTTAATAAAGTACAGTATTTCTCACATGTTGGTATTTTGAGTTTCTCTATAATTATATTGTTTTATATTTTTTTAAGTATTGTTTGTGCATTGCCAGTCAGTGGTACCAGTAATTTTGGCGCCCACTGTAACTAATGAACTTATCCTCTCCAGCAGAGGTAACTCTGGGTCTTCCTTTCCTGTGGCGGTCCTCATGAGAGCCAGTTTCATCATAGCACTTGATGGTTTTTGCGACTGCACTTGAAGAAACTTTCAAAGTTCTTGACATTTTCGTGTCTGAAAGTAATGGACTGTCATTTCTCGTTGCTTATTCGAGCTGTTCTTGCCATAATAGGGACTTGGTCTTTCTTCTGTATACCCCCCCTACCTTGTCACAACACAACTGATTGGCTCAAACGCATTAAGGAGGAAAGAAATACCACAAATTAAGTTAAGAAGGCACACCTGTTAAGTAAAATGCATTGCAGGTGACTACCTCATGAAGCTGGTTGAGAGAGTGCCAAAGCTGTCTTCAAGGCAGAGGGTGGCTACTTTGAAGAATCTCAAATATGAAATATATTTTGATTTAACACTTTTTTTGGTTTTAGAAAATAGTAAAAATAAAGAAAAACCCTTGAATGAGTAGGTCTGTCCAAACCTTTGACTGGTATTGTATATAAACCGTCTTTGTCTCTGCCCTCTCTCTCTCTGCCCTCTCTGTCTCGGTCTCTGTCTCTCTCTCTCTCTGTCTCTCTCTCTCTCTCTCTGCCCTCTCTCCTTTCCTCCATCCAGGTTTGAACACTCTAAAGAAGACATGCCTGGGCCCAAGCCGACGCTGCCGCCCTCTGCCTGCGCCCCCCTCACCCCTTCCTCCCTCAGTGCCAGCGCTCCAGCCCCTCTGCCCAGTGGACCAGGGGCTGGTGAGTCAGCAGATGGCCCAGAGAACCCCCATGGATCAGGGGCAGGTGACTGGGTTATGGCAGCAGAGTTTGTGCCAGGCCAGCCCTACTACTGGGGATGGGGTGAGTGTGTGTGTATAGGAAGCTTATGATTGAGCCTACTTGTACATAATTACACAAGTGCCTTAAAAAACGTATAACACGTACTGATAGCAAGGTGCATCCTGTGTCCAAAACATTGCATCTTGTCTGGTTCAGTTATTCAACGCGATGGTCTTTACCACGTCCTGATTATCACACTGGCTGCTCATCATTCAGTCCCCAGGAGACTAAAGCTCCTCCCAACCCCATCACACTGGCTGCTCATCATTCAGTCCCCAGGAGACTAAAGCTCCTCCCAACCCTATCACACTGGCTGCTCATCATTCAGTCCCCAGGAGACTAAAGCTCCTCCCAACCCCATCACACTGGCTGCTCATCATTCAGTCCCCAGGAGACTAAAGCTCCTCCCAACCCTATCACACTGGCTGCTCATCATTCAGTCCCCAGGAGACTAAAGCTCCTCCCAACCCTATCACACTGGCTGCTCATCATTCAGTCCCCAGGAGACTAAAGCTCCTCTCAACCCTATCACACTGGCTGCTCATCATTCAGTCCCCAGGAGACTAAAGCTCCTCCCAACCCTATCACACTGGCTGCTCATCATTCAGTCCCCAGGAGACTAAAGCTCCTCCCAACCCTATCACACTGGCTGCTCATCATTCAGTCCCCAGGAGACTAAAGCTCCTCTCAACCCTATCACACTGGCTGCTCATCATTCAGTCCCCAGGAGACTAAAGCTCCTCTCAACCCTATCACACTGGCTGCTCATCATTCAGTCCCCAGGAGACTAAAGCTCCTCTCAACCCTATCACACTGGCTGCTCATCATTCAGTCCCCAGGAGACTAAAGCTCCTCCCAACCCTATCACACTGGCTGCTCATCATTCAGTCCCCAGGAGACTAAAGCTCCTCCCAACCCTATCACACTGGCTGTCTTTATTCAGTCCCCAGGAGACTAAAGCTCCTCCCAACCCTATCACACTGGCTGCTCATCATTCAGTCCCCAGGAGACTAAAGCTCCTCTCAACCCTATCACACTGGCTGCTCATCATTCAGTCCCCAGGAGACTAAAGCTCCTCCCAACCCTATCACACTGGCTGCTCATCATTCAGTCCCCAGGAGACTAAAGCTCCTCCCAACCCTATCACACTGGCTGCTCATCATTCAGTCCCCAGGAGACTAAAGCTCCTCCCAACCCTATCACACTGGCTGCTCATCATTCAGTCCCCAGGAGACTAAAGCTCCTCTCAACCCCATCACACTGGCTGCTCATCATTCAGTCCCCAGGAGACTAAAGCTCCTCCCAACCCTATCACACTGGCTGCTCATCATTCAGTCCCCAGGAGACTAAAGCTTCTCTCAACCCTATCACACTGGCTGCTCATCATTCAGTCCCCAGGAGACTAAAGCTCCTCCCAACCCCAGAGACATGTTGTCTCCCTGTGATCTCCGGGGAAGTATGAGGTTCGCGAGCACCAACCTTTCAGCTGAAACTCCTCATCAATAAAGTGTACTGTCAAACTAATGTAGGGAACCAACTAGGCACCACGCCAGGGGGTGCGTTCAGTTCACTTGAAGGTTTACTACGTCGTTGGAACGGTTTGTACTGAACGACAGCACCGTTTCCCGTTCAGTTGAATGTTCTTATGTACTGAACGCAGCCTTGACCCTCTGAGCTAATTGATCAGTTCAGTGATTGCCTAAATCCAACACACCTGGTCTTCCAGGTCCGTTTTAAATTAAAAACCAGGAAGTTCCTGCATCATTCCAGGACCAGGGTTGTCTACCCTGTCCTAGACCAAAGGTCTGTTGTGGCAATATTGATCATATTTGAGCTCTGTTTCAACTTTTTTTGTTAATGTTGGGATGGCGACTTGGGAGAAATGGGCTCTGTGCGAGATGGAACGTTGTATCACCTGACCCAGCTTGTTTGTCATCTTCTTGAAGCCGTCTTTGCTGACAGTGTAAATAGGAACCATGTCTTTGGCTATGTGATAGACTGTGATTTTCTGTGTCTGCGGGATGTTTTTTTTTGTAGGGCATTACACTTGAAAGCGCATCGGCAATCAATGCCTGTTTTAACGTAGGTGGCTGGCTGTGGCCGAGGGGCTGTGGCCGAGGGGCTGTGGCCGGGGGGCTGTGGCCGGGGGGCTGTGGCCGGGGGGCTGTGGCCGGGGGGCTGTGGCCGAGGGGCTGTGGCCGAGGGGCTGTGGCCGAGGGGCTGTGGCCGAGGGGCTGTGGCCGAGGGGCTGTGGCTGCGGTCTGTCGCTTGTTTTCACCAGGCAGTCGCCGTAAAGTAAGGGACGGTTCTTCTTCAAATCATTGAATACATTTGTCGTATTGCCTCTTGTTGTTGCCACAACTGAAGCACTTTTTGCGCAACACTTGGTTAACATCGGTTTACCTGTAGCCGAAATACTGCCATACCTCTGAAGATGTGTTGAAATACTGCCATACCACTGAAGATGTGCTGAAATACTGCCATACCACTGAAGATGTGCTGAAATACTGCCATACCTCTGAAGATGAGCTGAAATACTGCCATACCTCTGAAGATGAGCTGAAATACTGCCATACCTCTGAAGATGCGCTGAAATACTGCCATACCACTGAAGATGTGCTGAAATACTGCCATACCTCTGAAGATGTGCTGAAATACTGCCATACCTCTGAAGATGTGCTGAAATACTGCCATACCTCTGAAGATGTGCCGAAATACTGCCATACCTCTGGAGATACGCTGAAATACTGCCATACCACTGAAGATGCGCTGAAATACTGCCATACCTCTGAAGATGCGCTGAAATACTGCCATACCTCTGAAGATGTGTTGAAATACTGCCATACCACTGAAGATGCGCTGAAATACTGCCATACCTCTGAAGATGTGCCGAAATACTGCCATACCACTGAAGATGCGCTGAAATACTGCCATACCTCTGAAGATGCGCTGAAATACTGCCATACCTCTGGAGATGTGTTGAAATACTGCCATACCTCTGAAGATGCGCTGAAACTACTGCCATACCTCTGAAGATGTGCTGAAATACTGCCATACCTCTGAAGATGTGCTGAAATACTGCCATACCTCTGAAGATGTGTTGAAATACTGCCATACCACTGAAGATGTGCTGAAATACTGCCATACCTCTGAAGATGAGCCGAAATACTGCCATACCTCTGAAGATGTGCTGAAATACTGCCATACCTCTGAAGATGTGTTGAAATACTGCCATACCTCTGAAGATGAGCCGAAATACTGCCATACCTCTGAAGATGAGCTGAAATACTGCCATACCTCTGAAGATGTGTTGAAATACTGCCATACCTCTGAAGATGTGCCGAAATACTGCCATACCTCTGAAGATGCGCTGAAATACTGCCATACCTCTAAAGATGCACCCTTCTTTGGCACCAAATAGACGTTCTCATTAACACTATTAGCAGTCCTCACAGACACGGAGGGTCACCTTTCAGTCCTCACAGACACGGAGGGTCACCTTTCAGTCCTCACAGACACGGAGGGTCACCTTTCAGTCGTCACAGACACGGAGGGTCACCTTTTCAGTCCTCACAGAAACGGAGGGTCACCTTTCAGTCCTCACAGACACGGAGGGTCACCTTTCAGTCCTCACAGACACGGAGGGTCACCTTTTCAGTCCTGACCAGCATCTAACTGCGCGCTCTAAGCGGGAACACTTGTGATTGGCCAACATGTGCATGCCATGCAGAGAGTGAGAGCCCGCTTGTGATTGGTCAGCATCCTCTGTGCAGGTAGAGAGTGAATGAACGGAGTCTAACGCATCTCATTGGAGGAGGTCCCATAGTGTAGTGTTTAGTATTAATGGAGTGTCAAAGAATATTGATTGCACATATATTGCAATTTTGATCATGGATAGAGCAGGTGTTCCTAATGTTTTTGTACACTTAGTGTATAGGGAATAGGGTGCCATTTGGGACTCAGATGGTGTCCTTAGGCTAGCCCAACTGCGGACAGGGTGAGTTTGTGCCAGCCTGCCAGGTGGTATCCTTAGCTTGCGGTTAGGGTGAGTGAGTGTCCAGAGCCACTGATATGCCAACAGTGCCAGTCGCTGCCAACTTCTGCCACGTGGCCAGACACAGTGTGAAAGAAAATCTTTTTGGGGGATGATTTTGAATGTAGCGGTCTTTCTGTCTGCCCCTCTGTCTCCCTATAGGGTGGACTTGATGTACTGTAGCGGTCTTCCTGTCTGTCCCTCTGTCTCCCTATGGGGTGGACTTGATGTACTGTAGCGGTCTTCCTGTCTGTCCCTCTGTCTCCCTATAGGGTGGACTTGATGTACTGTAGCGGTCTTCCTGTCTGCCCCTCTGTCTCCCTATGGGGTGGACTATGATGTACTGTAAGTGACCGAAGTCAATAAGACACAGCCACTTCATGTAGCAGCTATAGTTCCTACAAGCTCATTAAATCTGCCAATAATAACTCGTTTTCGATGATATACTCCCAGTGAAGTCCAAAATAAAATAATGTCCAATGTTTAAATGTTTTTTTTCTGGTGTGGCCAGCTACTGAATGGGAGTTAGTGGAATGTTGAAAGACGTTGACTGCCACGTTGACTGCCACGTTGACTGCCGCATTGGCTGTCCATCAACCTGTATTATTCTGTGTCTGAGCCCTAACAGCGTTGTCTATCCCCTGGTCAGAGTCCCCCTGTAGATGCTCTGGTTGTTACAAGTAGACAGCATTTTCATCTAGCATCCTCAGTGACCTCAACCACAGAGTAGCCCAGCACAGAGCTGCTCAACCACAGAGTAGCCCAGTACAGAGCTGCTCAACCACAGAGTAGCCCAGTACAGAGCTGCTCAACCACAGAGTAGCCCAGTACAGAGCTGCTCAACCACAGAGTAGCCCAGTACAGAGATGCTCTACCACAGAGTAGCCCAGGACAGAGCTGCTCAATCACAGAGTAGCCCCGTACAGAGCTGCTCAACCACAGAGTAGCCCCGTACAGAGCTGCTCAACCACAGAGTAGCCCAGTACAGAGCTGCTCAACCACAGAGTAGCCCAGTACAGAGCTGCTCAACCACAGAGCTGCTCAACCACAGAGTAGCCCAGTACAGAGCTGCTCAACCACAGAGTAGCCCCGTACAGAGCTGCTCAACCAGAGTAGCCCCGTACAGAGCTGCTCAACCACAGAGTAGCCCCGTACAGAGCTGTTCAATCACAGAGTAGCCCCGTACAGAGCTGCTCAACCACAGAGTAGGCCAGTACAGAGCTGCTCAACCACAGAGTAGCCCAGTACAGAGCTGCTCAACCACAGAGTAGCCCCGTACAGAGCTGTTCAACCACAGAGTAGCCCCGTACAGAGCTGCTCAACCACAGAGTAGCCCCGTACAGAGCTGCTCAACCACAGAGTAGCCCCGTACAGAGCTGTTCAACCACAGAGTAGCCCCGTACAGAGCTGCTCAACCACAGAGTAGCCCCGTACAGAGCTGTTCAACCACAGAGTAGCCCAGTACAGAGCTGCTCAACCACAGAGTAGCCCAGTACAGAGCTGCTCAACCACAGAGTAGCCCAGTACAGAGCTGCTCCTCTCCCTGGTTGCAGCCCAAATGCCCCCCCCCCCCCCAATATAGTGCAGAACTTTTGGCCCATGTATGGGCACTGGTCAAAAGTAGGGCACTATATAGGAAATGGGGTGCAATTTGGGAATACACAGCATCCCCTTTCTGTTTGGCTGCTCCCCAATCCAGTCTCTCACTGAACAGGTGCCTTTGTCTTGTAGAGTAGGGTAGGGTAGGGTGACAGTGAGGGAGGAGAGAGAGAGAGTGTGAGTGACAGTGAGGGGGAAGAGAGAGTGTGTGAGTGACAGTGAGGGAGAAGAGAGACAGAGAGAGATTTCCTTTTGGGGCATTTTAGCATCTTTATTTACAAGTTGGTTTATAGACCACCAGACCAATGAGGTAAATGAATGACAACATTTGTAGGAGCCAAGTCATTGAATGTTTCCATGTGTCTGTGTGTGTCCGGATCTCACCTCTCTCTCTCTCTCTCTCTCTCTCTCTCCCACCTCACCTCACCTCACCTCACCTCACCTCTCTCTCTCTCTCTCTCTCTCTCTCTCTCTCTCTCTCTCTCTCTCACCTCTCTCTCTCTCCCACCTCTCTCTCTCTCCCACCTCTCTCTCTCTCTCACCTCTCCTCTCTCCCACCTCTTCTCTCTCTCTCTCTCTCTCTCTCTCTCTCTCCCACCTCTTCTCTCTCTCTCTCTCACCTCTCCTCTCTCCCACCTCTCCTCTCTCTTCTCCTGTCTCGCACCTCTCTTTCCCCTCCCCCCATCAGACCCAGTGAAGTCTGAGGGGCCGGGGGTGGGGGTGGGTCCTCTGATGGCGCCAGAGAAAGACCCAGCGGTAGACGATAAGGAGTTGAGGAAGACTCTGTGCCCCTACGCCGCCATGGGGGAGTGTCGCTACGGACTCAACTGTGCCTATCTCCATGGTGACGTGTGTGACATGTGCGGCCTGCAGGTGCTCCATCCCTCCAACGATGCCCAGCGATCAGAACACACCAAGGTAATGGCCCTGTCGACACACACGCCCAGCGATCAGAACACACCAAGGTAATGGCCCTGTCGACACACACGCCCAGCGATCAGAACACACCAAGGTAATGGCCCTGTCGACACACACACCCAGCGATCAGAACACACCAAGGTAATGGCCCTGTCGACACACAGGCCCAGCGATCAGAACACACCAAGGTAATGGCCCTGTCGACACACACGCCCAGCGATCAGAACACACCAAGGTAATGGCCCTGTCGACACACACGCCCAGCGATCAGAACACACCAAGGTAATGGCCCTGTCGACACACACGCCCAGCGATCAGAACACACCAAGGTAATGGCCCTGTCGACACACACACACACAGGCCCAGCGATCAGAACACACCAAGGTAATGGCCCTGTCGACACACACGCCCAGCGATCAGAACACACCAAGGTAATGGCCCTGTCGACACACACACACGCCCAGCGATCAGAACACACCAAGGTAATGGCCCTGTCGACACACACGCCCAGCGATCAGAACACACCAAGGTAATGGCCCTGTCGACACACACGCCCAGCGATCAGAACACACCAAGGTAATGGCCCTGTCGACACACAGGCCCAGCGATCAGAACACACCAAGGTAATGGCCCTGTCGACACACACGCCCAGCGATCAGAACACACCAAGGTAATGGCCCTGTCGACACACACGCCCAGCGATCAGAACACACCAAGGTAATGGCCCTGTCGACACACACACACACGCCCAGCGATCAGAACACGCCAAGGTAATGGCCCTGTCGACACACGCCCAGCGATCAGAACACACCAAGGTAATGGCCCTGTCGACACACACACACGCCCAGCGATCAGAACACACCAAGGTAATGGCCCTGTCGACACACACACACGCCCAGCGATCAGAACACACCAAGGTAATGGCCCTGTCGACACACGCCCAGCGATCAGAACACACCAAGGTAATGGCCCTGTCGACACACAGGCCCAGCGATCAGAACACACCAAGGTAATGGCCCTGTCGACACACACGCCCAGCGATCAGAACACACCAAGGTAATGGCCCTGTCGACACACACACACGCGCCCAGCGATCAGAACACACCAAGGTAATGGCCCTGTCGACACACACACACGCCCAGCGATCAGAACACACCAAGGTAATGGCCCTGTCGACACACACACACGCCCAGCGATCAGAACACACCAAGGTAATGGCCCTGTCGACACACACACACACACCCAGCGATCAGAACACACCAAGGTAATGGCCCTGTCGACACACACGCCCAGCGATCAGAACACACCAAGGTAATGGCCCTGTCGACACACACACACACGCCCAGCGATCAGAACACACCAAGGTAATGGCCCTGTCGACACACACACGCCCAGCGATCAGAACACACCAAGGTAATGGCCCTGTCGACACACAGGCCCAGCGATCAGAACACACCAAGGTAATGGCCCTGTCGACACACACACACACACGCCCAGCGATCAGAACACACCAAGGTAATGGCCCTGTCGACACACACGCCCAGCGATCAGAACACGCCAAGGTAATGGCCCTGTCGACACACACACACACAGGCCCAGCGATCAGAACACACCAAGGTAATGGCCCTGTCGACACACACGCCCAGCGATCAGAACACACCAAGGTAATGGCCCTGTCGACACACAGGCCCAGCGATCAGAACACACCAAGGTAATGGCCCTGTCGACACACAGGCCCAGCGATCAGAACACACCAAGGTAATGGCCCTGTCGACACACACGCCCAGCGATCAGAACACACCAAGGTAATGGCCCTGTCGACACACACGCCCAGCGATCAGAACACACCAAGGTAATGGCCCTGTCGACACACACGCCCAGCGATCAGAACACACCAAGGTAATGGCCCTGTCGACACACACACACACCCAGCGATCAGAACACGCCAAGGTAATGGCCCTGTCGACACACAGGCCCAGCGATCAGAACACACCAAGGTCCAACAAAGATACGGTCATCCTAACACCTCACAGGTGGAGCGGTCTGATTTAACATCAGTAGGGTGTGTGTGGTACTCAGTCTCCTTGTTTTACTGTCATATACTGGATTTATACAATACAAAGTATCAGTGTTCCAGAATTGAGACACTTATTTCATAAAACAATGATCAAGTCATTGGAAATGGTCAACTGCCCTGTGACGGTTTCCTGATGTTGTTCATAAATGTGGAAGTTTCTGGTGGTTAACTTAACTTGTTTTGGTTTCCCCTCAGGCTTCATAATGCATTATAATGGTTAACTACACCTGTATTATTCCCCTCAGGCTTCATAATGCATTATAGTGGTTAGCTACACCTGTATTATTCCCCTCAGGCTTCATAATGCATTATAGTGGTTAGCTACACCTGTATTATTCCCCTCAGGCTTCATAATGCATTATAGTGGTTAGCTACACCTGTATTATTCCCCTCAGGCTTCATAATGCATTATAGCGGTTAGCTACACCTGTATTATTCCCCTCAGGCTTCATAATGCATTATAGCGGTTAGCTACACCTGTATTATTCCCCTCAGGCTTCATAATGCATTATAGCGGTTAGCTACACCTGTATTATTCCCCTCAGGCTTCATAATGCATTATAGCGGTTAGCTACACCTGTATTATTCCCCTCAGGCGTCATAATGCATTATAGCGGTTAGCTACACCTGTATTATTCCCCTCAGGCTTCATAATGCATTATAGCGGTTAGCTACACCTGTATTATTCCCCTCAGGCTTCATAATGCATTATAGCGGTTAGCTACACCTGTATTATTCCCCTCAGGCTTCATAATGCATTATAGCGGTTAGCTACACCTGTATTATTCCCCTCAGGCTTCATAATGCATTATAGCGGTTAGCTACACCTGTATTATTCCCCTCAGGCTTCATAATGCATTATAGCGGTTAGCTACACCTGTATTATTCCCCTCAGGCTTCATAATGCATTATAGCGGTTAGCTACACCTGTATTATTCCCCTCAGGCGTCATAATGCATTATAGCGGTTAGCTACACCTGTATTATTCCCCTCAGGCTTCATAATGCATTATAGCGGTTAGCTACACCTGTATTATTCCCCTCAGGCTTCATAATGCATTATAGCGGTTAGCTACACCTGTATTATTCCCCTCAGGCTTCATAATGCATTATAGCGGTTAGCTACACCTGTATTATTCCCCTCAGGCTTCATAATGCATTATAGCGGTTAGCTACACCTGTATTATTCCCCTCAGGCTTCATAATGCATTATAGCGGTTAGCTACACCTGTATTATTCCCCTCAGGCTTCATAATGCATTATAGCGGTTAGCTACACCTGTATTATTCCCCCTCAGGCTTCATAATGCATTATAGCGGTTAGCTACACCTGTATTATTCCCCTCAGGCTTCATAATGCATTATAGCGGTTAGCTACACCTGTATTATTCCCCTCAGGCTTCATAATGCATTATAGCGGTTAGCTACACCTGTATTATTCCCCCTCAGGCTTCATAATGCATTATAGCGGTTAGCTACACCTGTATTATTCCCCTCAGGCTTGCATGGAGGCCCATGAGAAGGACATGGAGATCTCGTTTGCCATCCAGCGCAGTAAGGACATGCAGTGCGGTGTGTGCATGGAGGTGGTGTTTGAGAAGGCCAACCCCAGCGAGAGACGATTCGGCATCCTGTCCAACTGCTGCCACTGCTACTGCCTCAAGTGCATCCGCAAGTGGAGGAGCGCCAAGACGTTCGAGAGCAAGATCATCAAGTAAGGAACTGGAGTAGGCCTTAGTATCCTGAGGGGCCAATTCATTTAGCAGCATGTAGGAGAAAATACTATGAACACATGACAATAAATATAGACCAGAAAACCAAAGCAGGATATACAGCAATATGTAGACTGGACTACTATATACTACTACAGCTTATTGAGGAAGATGATAGACTATATACTACTACAGCTTATTGAGGAAGATGAGACTATATACTTCTACAGTTTATTGAGGAAGATTATAGCAGCTGACGTGAAGGACAGTTTACACCTGTCAGTTTGACATGTAGGGAGCCGGTATCTGCGCTCTGAGGAAAACGAACAGAAATCATGAAACGAGGGATGCTGGGAGTCCCTCAGAATGGAGGGCGCCTTTTACGTATGACTGGTGTCTGATACACGTGAGAGGTCAGTTAAGGCAGTGGACACAGTTTAGGTCTAACCGGGGTTGTGGTGAGGGGGGGCTTCTTGGTTCTTTGAAACCAGGGACAGATACAGACAAGCAATGTCCCCTCGCGTGTCGGAGACGGACGAGTCCCCTCGCGTGTCGGAGACGGACGTGTCCCCTCGCGTGTCGGAGACGGACGAGTCCCCTCGCGTGTCGGAGACGGACGAGTCCCCTCGCGTGTCGGAGACGGACGAGTCCCCTCGCGTGTCGGAGACGGACGAGTCCCCTCGCGTGTCGGAGACGGACGAGTCCCCTCGCGTGTCGGAGACGGACGAGTCCCCTCGCGTGTCGGAGACGGACGAGTCCCCTCGCGTGTCCGAGCCGGACGAGCCCCCTCGCGTGTCCGAGCCGGACGAGCCCCCTCGCGTGTCCGAGCCGGACGAGTCCCCTCGCGTGTCCGAGCCGGACGAGCCCCCTCGCGTGCCCGAGCCGGACGAGTCCCCTCGCGTGTCCGAGACGGACGAGTCCCCTCGCGTGTCCGAGACGGACGAGTCCCCTCGCGTGTCCGAGACGGACGAGTCCCCTCGCGTGTCCGAGACGGACGAGTCCCCTCGCGTGTCCGAGACGGACGAGTCCCCTCGCGTGTCCGAGACGGACGAGTCCCCTCGCGTGTCCGAGACGGACGAGCTATGGTCCCTACTGTCAGACACAAGCTATGTTTTTTTTCACTTGTTTTGACCTTATCCAACTAAACCTCTCTCTTCCCAGGTCCTGTCCAGAGTGTCGGATCACGTCCAACTTCGTCATCCCCAGTGAGTACTGGGTGGAGGACAAGGAAGACAAGCAGAAACTGATACAGAAATACAAGGATGGCATGGGGTAAGCTATGTACTGGTGGCATGGGGTAAGCTATGTACTGATGGCATGGGGTAAGCTATGTACTGATGGCATGGGGTAAGCTATGTACTGATGGCATGGGGTAAGCTATGTACTGATGGCATGGGGTAAGCTATGTACTGATGGCATGGGGTAAGCTATGTACTGGTGGCATGGGGTAAGCTATGTGCTGGTGGCATGGGGTAAGCTATGTGCTGATGGCATGGGGTAAGCTATGTACTGATGGCATGGGGTAAGCTATGTACTGGTGGCATGGGGTAAGCTATGGACTGGTGGCATGGGGTAAGCTATGTACTGATGGCATGGGGTAAGCTATGTACTGATGGCATGGGGTAAGCTATGTACTGATGATAGGATGGCATGGGGTAAGCTATGTACTGGTGGCATGGGGTAAACTATGTACTGATGATAGGATGGCATGGGGTAAGCTATGTACTGATGGCATGGGGTAAGCTATGTACTGATGGCATGGGGTAAGCTATGTACTGATGGCATGGGGTAAGCTATGTACTGGTGGCATGGGGTAAGCTATGTGCTGATGGCATGGGGTAAGCT
>NW_028156611.1:189271-294613 GCF_964263955.1 Coregonus lavaretus
AGTGATGACAAAGGTTACTGCTAATGCTATAGCTGCCTGAAGCCATGGTTCACAGGACAGTTTAACAGGGCTTCTACTGAGCCAATGAATCTCGAGACCGCAGTGAGTTGCCTTCAGGAGACAAAGGTGGGTTAGTCCAGCAAGGTCCTCATCATCCAGTCTATCGATGCTGTTGTGGGAAATGTCTAGGTATTGGGTGTCGTCGGGCAGATTTGGTGGCACGCTGCTGAGGTTCTGATAGGATGAATTCTTTATTCTCTGTCTTTGAAGTGACACACGGGTCCAATCCTCTCTCTCCTCCCTCTGGAACCATGCAGTGGACTGTCAGGAGGGATGGGACGGCAACGGTCCAAAAGAGTAAAGACATACTGGAGAAATAAATGAGTCAAATGTAACAAACTTGTCAAATGAAAAGATTTGAATGTAGCTTTAACACATTCATATATACAGCTATCTGAAATTCACAAGTGGCTTGATTGAAAATGTCATGAAAATGTAAAAAAAAATAAAAAAAATAATGTAATATTAAAACTCTAAATAAAGAGTATATCCATCAGAAATCAATGTGAAAATCGAAACATTTACCTTTGCCTGGCCACGGCTTCTTCTGCAAAGAGGTAACTAGACTGTTTCACGTAGTCCTTCGTCAGCTTGAAGTTTGCAGTTCGACCAGTTCTACCAGTTGAGTTTTGAGTCTTGCAGCTATTTCCCGTCTGTAAAATTGGATATCCTCACCGTCAATCAGCTTAACTCCAGAGTTTTATGTTTTGACTTTGTGTCTGTACTCTGATTGTACATTGTCTAATTCCAGCTAGGCAGGCCTATGTGCAAATGTACTTGTCAAATAAAGTGCTTCTGATACCAGTATTTATGTGTTCACTGATGGGGAAGAAGACTGGAGGTCATTGTTAGGTTCCTCTTGGATTCTTAGATTGTACTTTGGTTGCCATTTCCTTCAAATTCCTTTTTTCATGTTAAACTTCTTCATTCTTGGAAAAATACATTGTCTTACGTGACGTCAGATAGTGTGACGGCAATCTGCGCTGACATGTCTATTCTGTCGAAAATACGAACTAGAAATGTTGAGATATGTAAATCTGAAATTCTGAGTTACATAATTAAAATGTTGAGTTACATAAGTCTGAAATTTGACTTATATTTAGAGGCCCCGCACTTTTCAATTAGGTGGGGCACCACTTTAGATAAAAAAACAACACCAATATTGACACAAAAGCATTAAAAAGACGGGCAACTCACTGGGCAAAAACTGGTTGAATCAACGTATTGGCTTTACAGAAAGTCATCAAAGTAAGGGAATTTCGTCTTTTTTTAAATTAAACTTTTGAACTAAATCCAATGACATGGTGACATTTTGATTGATTTCACGTTAAATTCAAGTTAGTTGACAACTAAACCAAATGTAAATCCAAACTAGACATTGAGAAAGTACAGTGCCTTCAAAAAGTATTAATACCCCTTGACTTATTCCACATTGTGTCGTGATACAGCCTGAATTCACACAATACCCAATAATGGCAAAGTGAAAACATGTTTTTAGAAATGTTTGCACATTTATTGAAAATGAAATACAGAAATATCTAATTTACATAAGCATTCAAACCCCTGAGTCAATACATGGTAGAATCACCTTTGGCAGTGATTACAGCTGTGAGTCTTTCTGGGTAAGTTTCTAAGAGCTTTGCCCACCTGGATTGGACAATATTTACACATTATTCTTTTTAAAAATTCTTCAAGCTCTGTGAAGTTGGTTGTTGATCATTGCTAGACAGACATTTTCAAGTCTTGCCATAGATTTTCAAGCCGATTTAAGTCAAAACTGTAACTAGGCCACTCAGGAACATTCAATGTCGTCTTGGTAAGCAACTCCAGTGTATATTTGGCCTTGTGTTTTAGGTTATTGCCCTGCTGAAAGGTGAATTTGTCTGCCAATGTCTGTTGGAAAGGAAAGCAGACGGAACCAGGTTTTCCTCTAGGATTTTGCCTGTGCTTAGCTCTAAGCCTACAGTAGCCTACTGATAACAACCACAGCTGAAGGTAGCCTACAGTAGCCTACTGATAACAACCACAGCTGAAGGTAGCCTACAGTAGCCTACTGATAACAACCACAGCTGAAGGTAGCCTACGGTAGCCTACTGATAACAACCACAGCTGCAGGTAGCCTACAGTAGCCTACTGATAACAACCACAGCTGCAGGTAGCCTACAGTAGCCTACTGATAACAACCACAGCTGCAGGTAGCCTACAATAGCCTACTGATAACAACCACAGCTGAAGGTAGCCCACAGTAGCCTACTGATAACAACCACAGCTGAAGGTAGCCTACAGTAGCCTACTGATAACAACCACAGCTGAAGGTAGCCTACAGTAGCCTACTGATAACAACCACAGCTGCAGGTAGCCTACAGTAGCCTGTGCACTCTGTTTTCCTCTGACCAGAGGAAACAAAGCAGTAACCAACTATGGAGAGGTTACAGCTGAACACCAAATGGAGCCGCTGGAGCGATGGAAAAGGCAGGGGGGTTTGTCAGAGGGTCTCCTGCTGGAACAGGACACCGTCCGTTGAGTTTGGTGTCCCTGATATATTTCTGATATATTTCTGAGTTTGGTGTCCCTGATATATTTCTGATATATTTCTGAGTTTGGTGTCCCTGATATATTTCTGATATATTTCTGAGTTTGGTGTCCCTGATATATTTCTGATATATTTCTGAGTTTGGTGTCCCTGATATATTTCTGATATATTTCTGAGTTTGGTGTCCCTGATATATTTCTGATATATTTCTGAGTTTGGTGTCCCTGATATATTTCTGATATATTTCTGAGTTTGGTGTCCCTGATATATTTCTGATATATTTCTGAGTTTGGTGTCCCTGATATATTTCTGATATATTTCTGAGTTTGGTGTCCCTGATATATTTCTGATATATTTCTGAGTTTGGTGTCCCTGATATATTTCTGATATATTTCTGAGTTTGGTGTCCCTGATATATTTCTGAGTTTGGTGTCCCTGATATATTTCTGATATATTTCTGCATGCTTTTAAGTGAATTATCTTTGCCATGTTGAGTTGACAGATAGGTTCTAAATGTTGTAATGTATTTAAACAATATACTAGAATAACTAAGTTGTGACAGTAAAACATCAATCAAGTATTGAAAGTAGAATCAAATTAATATTTGTATTTATTATTTTATTACGAAAATGCAAATCTGTTGAGGAGACTCTATGTTTATCCAGAGCAACTTACAGTTAGTGAATACATTTATTTTTATACTGGCCCCCCGTGGGAATCGAACCCACAACCCTGGCGTTGCAAACGCCATGCTCTATCAACTGAGTTACATCCCTGCCGGCCATTCCCTCCCCTACCCTGGACGACGCTGGGCCAATTGTGCGCCGCCCATGAGTCTCCCGGTCGCGGCCGGCGGCGACAGAGCCTGGATTCGAACCAGGATCTCTAGTGGCACAGTTAGCACTGCAATGCAGTGCCTTAGACCACTGCGCCACTCAGGAGTACAACAGATATTTAGCAGAGTTTGTGACAACCTAAGAGGAACTGACCCCTAAGGAGATTTATAACCAAATCACACATTATACAGTTTATACAATTATATAATTGTTATTTTCTACACATTTTCAAATCAGTAATATTTTATTCAAATAGCGCACAACATATGATGTTATGTTGTAGGTAAACTTTACACAGAAAAATACAAAATAATTCCTTTAATGAAACCATGAAATACTATATGTAAAGGACGTCACGCTGCTTGCTGTTTGAGTACCACTCAAGTATATTTAAAACCAAATGCTTTTTGACTTTTACTCAAGTAGTATTTTACTGGGTGACTTTCACTTTTACATGAGTCATTTTCTATTAAGGTATCTTTACTTTTACTCAAGTATTACAATTGGGTAGTTTTTCCACCACTGAAACTAGGTCGTTTTTCCACCACTACCCAGAGGAGAGTTGCAGCTCATTTCGTGGACCATAGTACCCCTTTCCTGCAGTCAAATGTGGCCTCATGGGTGAAATTATCTTAATATTTTTTTATAATTTCATAATTAATAAACATGATTAATTTAAAAAACCCGCCAAAAATCCAGTGTTTCTATGTTAAACAGTTCTGTTATATTTCTGTGATGTATATAAAGTGTAATATTGGGATGCAAACTCAAAATGGAATACATTTCAACTCTATATCTGACATGGTACAGGTGTCTTCTTGTTTTTAAAGCCCATAACCATGTGCGTGAGGTGTATACTTTTGTTTCAAAGTAGATTTGTTTAAGACTACCAGAGAATCACTCTGTGTGGCCCTGATTTAGCCCACTGCAGTAAAAGGTTAAAGAGTGGCCAATCAGCATAAATCCAATGGTCACACAATCGATTGTTTTTCCTGTGCAGTGCTATATGTACAGTGGCCTGCGAAAGTATTCACCCCCCTTGGCATTTTTCCTATTTTGTTGCCTTACAACCTGGAATTAAAATGATTTTTGGGGGGTTTGTATCATTTCATTTACACAACATGCCTACCACTTTGAAGATGCAAAATAATTGTTATTGTGAAACAAACAAGAAATAAGAATTTGAGCATGCAGCAGGGACTTTCCCAGTCCCTGCTGGGTGGATGAGAGGTGTTGGGTTTGCGCCAGACATATCATTTTCCTTGATGGCCAAAAAGCTCCATTTTAGTCTCATCTGACCAGAGTACCTTCTTCCATACGTTTGGGGGAGTCTCCCACATGGCTTTTGGCGAACCCCAAACGTGTTTGCTTATTTTTTTCTTTAAGCAATGGCTTTTTTCTGGCCACTCTTCTGTAAAGCCCAGCTCTGTGGAGTGTACAGCTTAAAGTTGTCCTATGGACAGATACTACAACCTCCGCTGTGGAGCTTTGCAGCTCCTTCAGGGTTATCTTTGGTCTCTTTGTTGCCTCTCTGATTAATGCCCTCCTTGCCTGGTCTGTGAGTTTTGGTGGGCGGCCCTCTCTTGGCAGGTTTGTTGTGGTGCCATATTCTTTCAATTTTTTTATAATGGATTTAATGGTGCTCCGTGGGATGTTCAAAGTTTCAGATATTTTCTATAACCCAACCCTGATCTGTACTTCTCCACAACTTTGTCCCTGACCTGTTTGGAAAGCTCCTTAGTCTTCATGGTGCCGCTTGCTTGTTGGTGCCCCTTGCTTAGTGGTGTTGCAGACTCTGGGGCCTTTCAGAACAGGTGTATATATACACATGTGACAGATCATGTGACACTTAGATTGCACACAAGTGGACTTTATTTAACTAATTATGTGACTTCTGAAGGTAATTGGTTGCACCAGATCTTATTTAGGGGCTTCATAGCAAAGGCGGTGAATACATATGCACGCACCACTTTTCCGTTATTTATTGTTTTGAATGTTTTGAAAGAAGTTATTTTTTTCATTTCACTCCACACACTCCACTGGTTTCCAGTCAAAGCTTGCATCCACTGTTGTGGCAAATTCGTCCATATACTGATCAAAGAACCAAAGCATTTCCAGAGTTTTTGTAGAATTAAGATAGACTTTATTACAGTGGATAAAGACGAGTGGTCTGCAGAGCATCTGATTTTCCACCTCCCAGCTCTCAGTTTATATAGTCAAATTTACATACATATTAGCTTAACCCCTCCCTCTTTGGTTCCACCACCGCTGTCTCCGCCCACTTCCTTATAGTGGTGAAATCTGACTTCCCCTCCTTCTATGTGGCCCTGTCGTGTAAAAAAATAATAATGTTCCGTTTGAACTCTGTTCAACCCTGGCTCACCCTGGCTCGACCTGGAGGCTGCTTGTGGACATGGCAGGTCCACAATCAATCTCTCAAACATACCCAAGCCCAACCGCTCTCTCCCACCCACGTCATGCTGTAATTAATCAAGAAGACGCCCAAGGACAGACAAAGGGTTAAGCCTGAACTCTGCTCAACCCTGGCTCGTTCCAGGGATATGCCTAGCAACAGAGATGTACCAATCAACAAATTCCATATCAATGTAAAAATCCACATCACCACTACAAGACTATGGTGTTTGCCTACGGAGCAGAGGAACTGCCCCTCCCTACCTTCGGGCTACGCTCAGACCCTACACCCTGACCCGAGCACTCCGCTCTGCCACCTCTGGTCTCTTGGCCCTCCCCACCCCCCAACGGGAGGGCAGTTCCCGCTCAGCCCAGTCCAAGCTCTTCTCTGTCCTGGCATCCCAATGGTGGAACCAGCTTCCCCCTGAAGCTAGGACAGCAGAGTCCCTGCCCATCTTCCAAAAACATCTGAAATCAAATAGTATAATGAATAATTCCACAAATACCCCCCCCCCCACCCCCTTCTAACCGTCCTCCCCCTCCCCATTCCAAAAAAAAATGATAAAAAGGAAAAATGTGCCTTTCATGAACTAACACTCGCAGATTTGGTGGCACGCTGCTGAGGTTCTGATAGGAACAATGATTTGTTTTGAAGTGACACACGGGTCCGATCCTCTCTCTCCTCCCTCTGGAACCAATAGACTGTCAGGAGGGATGGGACGGCAACGGTCCAAAAGAGTAAAGACCTACTGTAAAGGATCTAGGGTTGAATAAGACACTTGGGTACAGTAAAAATGAAAGGATGTAACATATAGACATGTGTCACGCCTTGATCGAGAGAACTCTTGTTGGTTGGGTCAGGGGGTGTGAGTGTCGTTTGGGCTCTATGTTATTAGATTCTATGTTTATGATCTAGTATTTGTATTTCTATGTTTTGGTCGGGTGTGATTCCCAATCAGAGGCAGCTGTCGCTCGTTGTCTCTGATTGGGGATCATACTTAGGTAGCCTGGTTGCCTACCTTAGTTGTTTGTGTTCCTGTTTGGCTTGTTGTGTGTATAGCCCGTAGGACTTCACGTTTTCATTGTTTTATTATTTTGTCAAGTGTTTATTTGTCTTAATAAACATGTACGCATACCACGCTGCACCTTGGTCTGACCCGTTTCTCAACGATCGTGACAACATGAAATAGATACAGTTATCAATTTATATTTATTTATCAAACTATAGTTGACATGAATTCCAAAGTGGAATGAAAACTCTAGCTAATAATCATATTAGAGATGTGAAATCAAAGCGTTCACCTTTACTTGGCCATAGCCTCTTTTGGTTCTAACTAGACTGTTTCACATTGTGAGTCCTCAGCCCCAATAGCCTGTGAGTGGGAAGTTTCTAAACTAAAAGTGTGTATGTGTTAACTAAAAGAAGAGAATAGCCTAGAGGTTCAATTCCCTTATCATATAACACTTCTCCAATCTAGAGGTTCAGTTCCCTTATCATATAACACTTCTCCAATCTAGAGGTTCAGTTCCCTTATCATATAACACTTCTCCAATCTAGAGGTTCAGTTCCCTTATCATATAACACTTCTCCAATCTAGAGGTTCAGTGCCCTTATCATATAACACTTCTCCAATCTTGCCAAAACAGGAGGGTCCTTTCTCTTGCCAGCTACAACACAACCCATTGAGTTTGGTGGTCCTGATATATTTCTGCTTTTATCAAAGATTTAGTGAATTATCTTTGAAAACTTTGGCAGTGTTGAGTTGACAGAAACTTGCTACATTTGATAATCCATGTATTTACAGAACAGAATATAGAACAAAGTTGCTTTGCAGTAAAACCTCAATCGATTATTCAAAGTAGAATCAAGTTCATTTTTAAATTTCATTTTATTGATAAAATGTAAACATTTTGATCTTGAAATTCCACTGATATTTTGCCCAAAACCGAAAAAATCTTAAGATATCCAGAGATGTTTAGCAAACTTTCCGACCACTGAGCCCATAACAAAGTTATAACCTAAGAGGAACTGATCCCTAAGGAGATTTATAACCAAAATAGCATGTGGAAAGATAAATGCATCACACATTATATTAACAATTCATATTAAACATCAACATACTGTACATTTGAGTTCACTCTAGTACAGTAAACCATTGACCACAAAATCATTTTCATTTTTATTAGAAAATTGAAATTAGAAGTAAAATGTGCAACAACAACAACAGAATCCGTAGAAAAGGTCAAGGTTCATCATTCGTTGTGTTGGTTTAAGTGTCGTCTCCGTCTGGTATCTCTCAGGGTCTGGAAGAACTTGCTTTCTGCAACGACAAGGTAAAAACATCTGTTTTTTTTTTAAACAACACATTTGTCCCGACCCCACTAATGACGCATCCGAGTCCAACAACGTTTCTGGAGGTGGAGTAACCCAGGTCACCTGTCCTCTGTGAGATCCCCTTGAGGTGACACGTTCCGAGGCCCACGTCACAGGTGTAGAGTCCCAGGCATCCTGCACAATGGTCATGAGCGCTGCAGCTCCTCGCCTGAATACCACTGCAGCCGTGCTACAGAGAGATTATGGGTAAATTAGTGACTCATCATTTATAAAGTAAGTCATTATTTAAACGTGTCTGCTGAATGTGACGTCCCCCTGGTATGACAGACGTCACATTACGCAGTGAGTCGATGATGAGTTGTTGTTGTTGCGTTAACAATATGAAGCAAAAAAACAGTCGCTTAAAGATCATTGATGACATCAAAAAAAAAAAAATGGGTTATTGAATCAACAACACTCACCGTGTCAGAGTTGAATTGACCAGAGTTGAATTTGCCGAAGCGCGTCTGGTCTCTGTCCCTGTGGTCTCTGTTCAACTGTCCCTGTGGTCTCTGTTCAAATCCCCCAAAACCTCGGTTCAGGCGGTCCTTATCGAGTCGATCGATTACCCCGTCGTGGAGAGTAGAATGTTCGTCGTGGAGTCTCTCTTCGGGGAGAAAGGAGGCTTGTTGTCCTCTTGGTGAAATCAAGCCCGCACTCTCCCGGTTGCCGATATTACCTGGCCAACTCACCTGGCCACCTCTCCTTCCCCGTCTTGGGTTCGACACTCCTGACTCCGCTAAACTCAACGCTTGTGCTAAAATGAACAGGAGAACACTCGCATTCGTACCAAGAGAAAACATGCTGTCCATTAGAACTCTGGAAACAATCTAGAAGCTTAGAACCGGGTAGAATTCTGTATCTGTCTCAGGCTTCGGTTCCATTTATAAAAAGCCATCCTAACCCTAAAACCCCTCCTCTTCACACACCTAATGACGTCTTTACATCTCTTTCACATATCCACTCAAAATTTGAAAAGAAAAGTAGTGGAGCCCCGGGCTACAAATGTTTAACTAACCGTTTAGTAAGCTTGATGCGCAATTGTAGTGATGTGATGATGAGTCTACTATTGTGAGCTGTCTGTCTGGCAATCGCCTACTGCTTTGTCTGAAATACAAAATGTGAACTTTTTTAATGAGTACTAACATTGTACCCTGTGTCCCGAAGAGCCATGCTTCTGTGACAATATTAGAGAGCAATAGTATCTCTCTCTCTCTCTAGTTATCCAACTATGGTGCTTTTGATTCTGTTCTGTGGTTTTTGTTTGAGTCCCAAATGGCACCCTGTTCCTCCTATAGCGCACTACGCTCTTAGAAAAAAAGGTGCTAAGTAGAACCATATAGGGTTCTTCGGTTTGTCCCCACAGAGGAACCCTATTTGGTGCTAGGTATAACCCTCTGCAGAGGGGGTTCTGCCAAAAAAGAACTTAATGTAGGGTTCTTCATAGAACAACTGACTAGGTATTCCCCTTTCCTAAGACAGTGGTGTTAGGAAACTCCTGGTTTACAGGCCACATCAGGCCTGAAAGTCACATTATGCTGGCTTGCAAAGTGATGTTTAATTCATATTGGAATCCAGCCAGAGTTAGGATATCCAAAAAGTGGATTTTTTTAATCACCCGCAACCTGCATTCAGCATAACTTCCAGGGTAGGGAAGATTGAACACTGAGACTACCTCAATCATCTAACCTGGAACAGCCATCTCAGTAACGGGTGCAATAAGTCCAACTACTAACAGATTGGATTAGTTTATAAAAATGTATGCTATTTATCTTTGTGTAGAATAAAATGAATCAATCAATGTACATGCAAAAAAACAGATATTAAAACAATAAAATCACCCTTTTTTTTATTTAACTAGACAAGTCAGTTAAGAACAAATTCTTATTTACAATGACGGCCTACCACCGGCCAAACCCGGACGACGCTGGGCCAATTCTGCGCCGCCCTATTGGACTCCCAATCACGGGCCGGTTGTGATACAGCCTGGAATCAAACCAGGGGGGTCTGTAGTGACGCCTCATGTCACGCCCTGGCTCTGGGGACTATGTTATGTTGAGCCAGGGTGTGTAAGTCTATGTTTTGTATATCTATGTTGGCCTGAGTGACTCCCAATCAGAGGCAACGAGTGTCAGCTGGTTGTCTCTGATTGGGAGCCATATTTAACTGTCTGTCTTTTCACTTTGTGTTGTGGTTTCTTGTTCCGTGTTGGTTTGTTTATGTAACCAGGGACGTCACGTTTCGTTGTTTTGATCGTGTGATCATTCGTATAATAAATATGTTTGCTTTCAACGCTGCGCCTTGGTCCGCTTCCTGTAACGATCGTGACACCTCAAGCACTGAGATGCAGTGCCTTAGACCGCTGCGCCACACAACACAACATGCTGCGAAATATGATATATGGTTCTGTTTTAGAACCCTTCTTGCATTCCAAAGAATCATCAAAGAACCCTTGTCTTCCAAAAGGGGTTCTTTCAGATCAAAACGGTTCTTGGTAGATCCCTATCCCTCTGCAAAGAACCCTTTTGGAACCCTTTTTTCTAAGAGTGTACTTTTAACCTGAGTCCTCTGGGCCCTGGTCAAAGATAGTGCACTATAAAGGCAATAGGATGCCATTTAGGACGCAGGTTCTTTCTGGGCCTCCAGGCAACTCCCAGCCAAACACGTCTGCAAACAGACTCAGTGACGACTGTTGCTGACGACCAAGCTGACGACCAAATTAGTGAGCCGTCACTCAGAGAGTAATGAAGCTTTGCAGCCCTTTTTGGAGGGAACCCAGAATTATTCTGCCACACGGTAAGATGGTATTCGATCGCCGTGTCAAAGCAATTCCTCCATGGATTCTCATTTGACCTTATTGTGCAACCATATAATGGTATTCTGTCTCAAAGAAGTTCCTCCATAGATTTTGGGTCAGACGCCATTGAATGCCCATTCCAGGTCTAATATTGGCACTGACACCTGTGATTATCCAGTCTCCAGGGGTGGCAGTGTGTGTTTGGTCTCCAAGCAATGCACTGAGGAGTGTAATCTCTCCTCTTAACGGGCCAGTTCAGGTGAGGGTGATGACAGGTGATGGACAGGGAGTGCCACAGGGATCAATATTGCGGTCAATTCAGTTTTCAGTCAGGAACTTATTTTGACTAAAATGTAAAACTGAATTGACTCAGCCTCACTGATAGCAAGTAGTTTGCTTCTCCAATATGTTGGTCTTTAAAAGGGGTCTTGTTTACAGACTTCTTTCTGAAACACTACAGGCGAGAGAGGCTGTTCCTTCCTGCACCGAGACCTCATAATGAAGACAAATCAGCCCTCCATTTGAACCTAATGAACCACTCCTGTCCCTGGCAGAATAAAGGTGTGAAAGCTAATGAACCACTCCTGTCTCTGGCAGAATAAAGGTGTTTTTAAAACATATTTGGGTTGCTGTCTGCTGCACTGCACAGGCTTACTCCACCAGCACTCCTCTTCTTCTGTCCTTGTTTGCTGCTCTGAAGTCTCCGTTTGAGTCCCAAATGGCACCCTATTCCCTATATAGTGCACCACTTTAGACCAGAGAATGGTACCCTATTCCCTATATAGTGCACTACTTTAGACCAGAGAATGGCACCCTATTCCCTATATAGTGCACTACTTTAGACCAGAGAATGGCACCCTATTCCCTATATAGTGCACTACTTTAGACCAGAGAATGGCACCCTATTCCCTATATGGTGCACTACTTTAGACCAGAGAATGACACCCTATTCCCTGTATAGTGCACTACTTTTGACCAGAGAATGGTACCCTATTCCCTATATAGTGCACTACTTTAGACCAGAGAATGGCACCCTATTCCCTATGTAGTTCACTACTTTAGACCAGAGAATGGCACCCTATTCCCTATATAGTGCACTACTTTAGACCAGAGAATGGCACCCTATTCCCTATATAGTGCACTACTTTAGACCAGAGAATGGCACCCTATTCCCTATACAGTGCACTACTTTTGACCAGCGTCCTATGGGCCTGTCCCTATATAATGCACTAGTGGGCTGTGAGCAAAAGTAGTGCAACGTATAGGGAATAGGGTGCAGTTTGGGACGCAACTTCTGACCGTTTGATTCTCATTCCCTTTACGATGCTCATATTCAGAAGCAGGACAAATGCCAGTACTAGCCCAAGCTGGGTTTATGTAGACCAACAGACCAAGCACTGCACTGTGGGATGAATCCCACACGAAACCGAGATGAGTGGCAGGTAGCTTAGTGGTTAAGAGCGTTGTGCCAGTAACCGGAAAGGTTGCTGGTTCTAATCCCCGAGCCAACTAGGTGAAAGATCTGTCGATGTGCCCTTGAGCAAGGCACTTAACCCTAAATTGCTCATGTAAGTCGCTCTGGATAAGAGCGTCTGCTAAATGACAAACACACAACTAAACACGCACCTAAAGCTGTGTTTCTGTTTCCCCTCCTGCTACCAGTAGGGGTGCGTGGGTAAAATCCCTGGGGAAGCCAAGCCAGTCAAAAAGCCATATTACAACCTATGTTTGGGCTCCCGAGTGGCGCAGCGGTCTAAGGCACTGCATCTCAGTGCTCGCAGGCGTCACTACAGACCCCCCCCTGGTTCGATTCCAGGCTGTATCACAACCGGCCGTGATTGGGAGTCCCATAGGGCGGCGCACAATTGGCCCAGCATCGTCCGGGTTTGGCCGGTAGGTTAAAGGTTAAATAAAAAATAAAAAATATGTTGTGATAATTGCGTTGTTTGCTCTATAACCCATTAGTTCATACTCCACCGTGATATATACAGTAATAAGTTGGAGACAACTAAAAGACAACAGTCACACAGTGGCGGAAATAAATTCAACTACACATACGAGAGCAACGTCTGTCCGGTGAAGTCCACAAAGCAAATATTGTACGTAAGAAACAGTTACATGACCTGCAGCATGGTCAAGCAAGTTGATGTTTTCAACAGTTTACTAAACAACTACTGATTTAGATCCACAGAGTTACCGCAAGTCAGCCCAAAGACAACAGGAGCCCTGCCTCCGCTATTCCTGAACCCTTTCAACTTGAACATCGTCAAATCAACAAGGCTATATATGCTTAGTTTAATACCCTGAAAACTTCGATCATCTCAGGCCAGTGGCACAATATATGAATTTATGGTTAGATCAGAATCGCCGTCATAATCATTGGCCTGTACAGAGAATTAAGTCAAAACCACAAGTCCAAATCCACATCTCCATCCATGTCTTAGGAAAGGGCTGATTTAGCAAGCTAACTACTGCAGGACATCGACACAAGCAGACCAGAAACAGACACGTTTTTCTGACAATGATGGCGTTTTGCTTAGGATGTGATTTGATTGGTGTGAAGCCAAATCCAAACTGGCCTCCCTTGGGGAGCGTTTTGCCATGCCAGGATAACCCACAGTTGAGCTTAGTTCAACGCTGATTGGCTAATATTTTCTTATTTTTTTTATATCAAGGGAGGCCAAATGCTTGCTAGCATCAATCAATCAAATGCTACGTCGAAAATATGTTATACTCTTTTTGACCAGACAGCATCAGATACATGGGCTACACATACTGAGACAGAGGGGGCGCTGTTTCCCTCGCTCAGATGATTTCTCCGGTGAGATTCAGCCACTTGCGAATTGACGGAACATTATGAAAACCCAGAGAGACGAAAGACAAAATGTGTTGGTCAAATATTTGGTGAAGTCTGGCTTCTTTTGTTTTTTTAATCATGAATAAACTCCTCTCCTTGCTATTCCCCCCCGTTTTCCATCAATAACACGGTCGTAAGTCTACATAGTTACTTCTGATTGGTGATGTACGTTGCTTAGATCCCCTGGAGTCCATAAATCCAGAAAGGATTAAAGGGTTAGCGGAGTGAAGAGGAACAGACACGCTGTATCTCCTCCAGTGATATCATATCAAACGGTTTGTTTTGAACGTTTCAATACGTTTAATTTTTTAATTTATTTTTTAAAGCCTGTGTTTTGGTGGGTGACATCAAAACATTGTGTGTAGCATTGTACAGGCTTTCATCGCTTCACCTCTCCTCAAACACTAGCTGCTCCGTGTTCCGGCCTGGTATCCATGGTGACCGCACATCCTGTTTACCATGTGTTTCTCATAGAGGAGTTTGCATAAATGTGCTCATGTCGCAAAGACATCTGCTACACACACACACACACAACCACACAACCACACACACACACTGAACATGGAAACACTTGGTTTACAGGGTAGGATGTCTCTCCAAGGTGACTGAGCCTTCAGGATCAGTTGTCTTCTATGAGGGTGACTAGAGTGCTGACAGACGTGTCAATGTACAGAGGTCTGTACAGAATCATGTGCCATTACCTTTATCAAAGGACGGTTAAGGGTGCAGCTGATTGGGGCTTTATGAAGACTTTGCTTTAGCTAATGATCTGTTCATCTCCGGAGGTCTGCTTACGTCTCCATTCAACACATTCAATCAACACTCTGCATAAGACTTAGTAAGTGTAGATCCTGGAAAATGTCAAGACAATTCCCAGGCCTACGAGCAGAAAGCATCACCATGATCTCATGCGTCGTGTACCTACCTACCTACCTAACCTCTCACCTGTCCCTAAGGACAGCGTTGTCGTAGTAACCAAAACGCTAAACACAGCAAAAGTGGGAAAACAGAAGATCACCGCTGTAACAAAGGACTTGAGTAATTCTCCCTAACTTATTTTTTTTCTGTCCTTCTCATACTGTTTCTACTTGTGTCCAGGGCATTTTTTATTCAAACCAAACGTATCTGTGGGGGGCTGCTGAAGGGGAGCACGGCTCATTATAATGTCTGGAACGGAGCAAATGGAATGTCATCACCATGGAAACCACGTGTTTGATACCATTCCACCGTTCCGCTCCAGCCGTTACCGCGAGCCCGTCCTCCCCACCTGAGATACCCGTGTCAGGTGCTTCAACGATTAAACAGAATGGCGAAGCAGTTACTGTTTCCCTTGTGTCATCATCCAACAACTGCATGGACCAGCCAATCATGAGCTAAGCTCGTCCTCTGTTCTCCTGTCTATCTCCATTGCAACCCAACTGGTGTTCTCTGCCTGCCTGAACACAGAATACAGTTCTGCCACACTCCTGACCTCCCAGAATATAAGATAGACCTAACTGGGGAGAACTTTACCCCAGTGTTGCCAAAGGAGAAGACATATTCTTTGCCACTGCTGTTTGAGGACAAAATTAGGTCCAAAATAAAATGTTGATCTCAAAGCAGACAGTCACTACGCCTGGGGAATCGCAGAAACCTCAAACATGAAATGGAAGAATTGCCCACCAGCATTGAGACTGTCCTAAACTATTCCATGAGGCTGGCTGTATGAGTAGCAGAGACAGTAGCAGAGACAGTAGAAGAGACAGTAGCAGAGACAGTAGCAGAGACAGTAGGAGAGACAGTAGCAGAGACGGTAGGAGAGACAGTAGGAGAGACAGTAGGAGAGACAGTGGGAGAGACAGTAGCAGAGACAGTAGCAGAGACAGTAGGAGAGACAGTAGCAGAGACAGTAGCAGAGACAGTAGGAGAGACAGTAGCAGAGACAGTAGGAGAGACAGTAGGAGAGACAGTAGGAGAGACAGTAGCAGAGACAGTAGCAGAGACAGTAGGAGAGACAGTAGGAGAGACAGTAGCAGAGACAGTAGAAGAGACAGTAGCAGAGACAGTAGAAGAGACAGTAGGAGAGACAGTGGGAGAGACAGTAGCAGAGACAGTAGGAGAGACAGTAGAAGAGACAGTAGCAGAGACAGTAGGAGAGACAGTAGGAGAGACAGTAGGAGAGACAGTAGCAGAGACAGTAGCAGAGACAGTAGCAGAGACAGTAGGAGAGACAGTAGCATAGACAGTAGGAGAGACAGTAGCAGAGACAGTAGGAGAGACAGTAGCAGAGACAGTAGGAGAGACAGTAGCAGAGACAGTAGCAGAGACAGTAGGAGAGACAGTAGGAGAGACAGTAGCAGAGACAGTAGAAGAGACAGTAGCAGAGACAGTAGGAGAGACAGTAGCAGAGACAGTAGCAGAGACAGAAGCAGAGACAGTAGGAGAGACAGTAGCAGAGACAGTAGGAGAGACAGTGGGAGAGACAGTAGCAGAGACAGTAGCAGAGACAGTAGGAGAGACAGTAGCAGAGACAGTAGGAGAGACAGTAGGAGAGACAGTAGGAGAGACAGTAGCAGAGACAGTAGCAGAGACAGGTAGGAGAGACAGTAGGAGAGACAGTAGCAGAGACAGTAGAAGAGACAGTAGCAGAGACAGTAGGAGAGACAGTAGCAGAGACAGTAGCAGAGACAGTAGCAGAGACAGTAGGAGAGACAGTAGCAGAGACAGTAGGAGAGACAGTAGGAGAGACAGTAGGAGAGACAGTAGGAGAGACAGTGGGAGAGACAGTAGCAGAGACAGTAGCAGAGACAGTAGGAGAGACAGTAGCAGAGACAGTAGGAGAGACAGTAGGAGAGACAGTAGGAGAGACAGTAGGAGAGACAGTAGAAGAGACAGTAGGAGAGACAGTAGGAGAGACAGTAGGAGAGACAGTAGGAGAGACAGTAGCAGAGACAGTAGGAGAGACAGTAGCAGAGACAGTAGGAGAGACAGTAGCAGAGACAGTAGGAGAGACAGTAGGAGAGACAGTGGGAGAGACAGTAGCAGAGACAGTAGGAGAGACAGTAGAAGATACAGTAGCAGAGACAGTAGGAGAGACAGTAGGAGAGACAGTAGCAGAGACAGTAGCAGAGACAGTAGGAGAGAGAGTAGGAGAGACAGTAGCAGAGACAGTAGCAGAGACAGTAGGAGAGACAGTAGGAGAGACAGTAGAAGAGCCAGTAGGAGAGACAGTAGGAGAGACAGTAGCAGAGACAGTAGGAGAGACAGTAGGAGAGACAGTAGGAGAGACAGTAGCAGAGACAGTAGCAGAGACAGTAGGAGAGACAGTAGGAGAGACAGTAGAAGAGACAGTAGGAGAGACAGTAGGAGTGACAGTAGCAGAGACAGTAGGAGAGACAGTAGGAGAGACAGTAGCAGAGACAGTAGCAGAGACAGTAGGAGAGACAGTAGGAGGGACAGTAGCAGAGACAGTAGGAGAGACAGTAGGAGAGACAGTAGCAGAGACAGTAGCAGAGACAGTAGGAGTAGGAGAGACAGTAGGAGAGACAGTAGGAGGGACAGTAGGAGAGACAGTAGGAGATACAGTAGCAGAGACAGTAGGAGAGACAGTAGCAGAGACAGTAGCAGAGACAGTAGGATAGACAGTAGGAGAGACAGTAGGAGAGACAGTAGCAGAGACAGTAGGAGAGACAGTAGGAGAGACAGTAGGAGAGACAGTAGCAGAGACAGTAGCAGAGACATTAGGAGAGACAGTAAAAGAGACAGTAAAAGAGACAGTAAAAGAGACAGTAGAAGAGACAGTAGGAGAGACAGTAGGAGAGACAGTAGGAGAGACAGTAGGAGAGACAGTAGCAGAGACAGTAGGAGAGACAGTAGCAGAGACAGTAGCAGAGACAGTAGGATAGACAGTAGGAGAGACAGTAGGAGAGACAGTAGGAGAGACAGTAGCAGAGAAAGTAGGAGAGACAGTAGGAGAGACAGTAGGAGAGACAGTAGCAGAGACAGTAGCAGAGACAGTAGGAGAGACAGTAAAAGAGACAGTAAAAGAGACAGTAAAAGAGACAGTAGAAGAGACAGTAAAAGAGACAGTAGAAGAGACAGGCAGCTGTCAGTCAGTCTTAACAGCTAAGTGCTGCCTGCCTTGGGTTTGGGCTCAGTGTGTGTGTGTGTGTGTGTGCGTGTGTGTGTGTGTGTGTGTGTGTGTGTGTGTGCGTGCGTGCGTGAGTGCGTGCGTGCGTGCGTGCGTGTGTGTGTGTGTGTGTGAGTGCGTGTGCGTGCGTGTGCGTGCGTGCGTGCGTGCGTATGCGTGTGTGTGTGTGTGTGTGTGTGCGTGTGTGTGTGCGGGTTGTGGTTCAGGCTCAGCTTGTAATCATACTAATCATAGCCAATAAAGAAGCAGTGATAGCCTCTAGCGGGGAGAGCAGCGGCGGTTCTAAATAGCTGTGGTACACTAACGAGGTGTCTGTGTCATAATGAAGCTTCTGTGGTTCGTAACGAGGTGTCTGTGGTTCGTAACGAGGTGTCTGTGGTTCGTAACGAGGTGTCTGTGGTTCTTAACGAGGCGTCTGTGGTTCTTAACGAGGTGTCTGTGGTTCGTAACGAGGTGTCTGTGGTTCGTAACGAGGTGTCTGTGGTTCTTAACGAGGTGTCTGTGGTTCGTAACGAGGTGTCTGTGGTTCTTAACGAGGTGTCTGTGGTTCGTAACGAGGTGTCTGTGGTTCTTAACGAGGTGTCTGTGGTTCTTAACGAGGTGTCTGTGAGTGGCACAGAGAGAGAGTCACACAGGTACAAGTAGACATGAGTGGCAAAGGGATGTGGGCGCAGACACACTCAGCCACACGCACACACGCACGCACACACAACTATAAAGACAAAATGAAAACACAGGGTTTTATTGCCCTCTAGTGGTGAGATATAAGTATTGCTCCCACCCACACAGCAGGTACAGAATCTCTCTCACTCCCTATCTGTTTCTCTGTCTCTTTCTAACTCTTTTTCCCTCACTCTCTCTCTCTCATTCTATCTCTCACTGTTTCCCTTCTCTGTCTCTCTCTCTCTCTCTCTCTCTCTGTTTCCTCACTTCCCCCACTCCTCTTCCCCCCAGAGTACACCTCCTCTACAACTCCCTATAACTTCCCCAGAGTACACCTCCTCTACAACTCCCTGTAACTTCCCCAGAGTACACCTCCTCTACAACTCCCTGTATCTTCCCCAGAGTACACCTCCTCTACAACTCCCTGTAACTTCCCCAGAGTACACCTCCTCTACAACTCCCTGTAACTTCCCCAGACCTCCTCTACAACTCCCTGTAACTTCCCCACACCTCCTCTACAACTCCCTGTAACTTCCCCACACCTCCTCTACAACTCCCTGTAACTTCCCCAGAGTACACCTCCTCTACAACTCCCTGTATCTTCCCCAGAGTACACCTCCTCTACAACTCCCTGTAACTTCCCCAGAGTACACCTCCTCTACAACTCCCTGTATCTTCCCCAGAGTACACCTCCTCTACAACTCCCTGTAACTTCCCCACACCTCCTCTACAACTCCCTGTAACTTCCCCACACCTCCTCTACAACTCCCTGTAACTTCCCCACACCTCCTCTACAACTCCCTGTAACTTCCCCAGAGTACACCTCCTCTACAACTCCCTGTAACTTCCCCAGAGTACACCTCCTCTACAACTCCCTGTAACTTCCCCAGAGTACACCTCCTCTACAACTCCCTGTAACTTCCCCACAGAGTACCTTAGATCATTTTACATTTTGATACATTTTGATACATTTTGATGGCCTCATTTTGACAGCCTTTTGTCATTGTCTGTTCACCCCGCTACCATCTAGGAGGCGGAGACAGTGTAAGTGCATTAAAGCTGGGACAGAGAGACTGAAAAGAGTTCATATCTCCAGGCCATGAGACTGTTAAATAAACTTGTGGATGATATGTGTATTGTTATTGTGTTGTTACATATTACTGCTCTGCTGTATTTCACCTGCGATAACATCTGCAAATCTGTGTACGTGACCAATAAACTGTGATTTGATTTGATTTACTACGTACTATGAAGGTTAACAAGGGTAGATAGATTGACGTAACAGTGACCCAAAACCCTATAAAGGGATTGGAAAGTGATGGAAATGGAATGATCTGCCCCCAGCAGCGCCACACGCAGACCCGTAGAACTCCTTTGGGAGAAGGTCAATAGGATTTACAGTTTAGGATGTCTAGACCGACCCAAGGGGAAATACGAGATACAGATTGTAACACCAGGTAAAACGTGAGTTAACAAGAAATACTTTGGTAAACTTTCGATACAGGTGTCTGTCATCATGACATGCGACACTTTGGGGTGGACACCCGCCTGTCTCAATCAGTGAGAGAAGACTTGAACTAGACAAGCTGGCGTTCACATTGTTGGATTACTTCATTTAGCACCCCCAAAAAAAGAATTCTGAATTCAAACGGACCCCCTGCAACTGGACATGGACATTTTATGAGACTGTTGTTTCCACAAATCAAGGACGAAAACAGTATCTCTAAGGTTTGTTCTCTGTGCTACACCAAACAGTACCTAACCTGTAACTCCCAGTATAATCAACACCAAACAGTACCTAACCTGTAACTCCCAGTATAATCAACACCAAACAGTACCTAACCTGTAACTCCCAGTATAATCAACACCAAACAGTACCTAACCTGTAACTCCCAGTATAATCAACACCAAACAGTACCTAACCTGTAACTCCCAGTATAATCAACACCAAACAGTACCTAACCTGTAACTCCCAGTATAATCAACACCAAACAGTACCTAACCTCTAACTCCCAGTATAATCAACACCAAACAGTACCTAACCTCTAACTCCCAGTATAATCAACACCAAACAGTACCTAACCTGTAACTCCCAGTATAATCAACACCAAACAGTACCTAACCTGTAACTCCCAGTATAATCAACACCAAACAGTACCTAACCTCTAACTCCCAGTATAATCAACACCAAACAGTACCTAACCTGTAACTCCCAGTATAATCAACACCAAACAGTACCTAACCTCTAACTCCCAGTATAATCAACACCAAACAGTACCTAACCTCTAACTCCCAGTATAATTGATACCAAAAAATCTGGTTAACTCACATTATCTGGTGTTAAAATCTGTAGCTAGGGGAATACATGCATTTCTGCCTGCTCATTCATTCAGAGTAGTTGAGTTACATTTACATTTTACATTTTAGTCATTTAGCAGACGCTTTTGTCGCAGCCGGCCGCGACCGGGAGACTCATGGGCGGCGCACAATTGGCCCAGCGTCGTCCAGGGTAGGGGAGGGAATGGCCGGCAGGGATGTAGCTCAGTTGATAGAGCAATGGCGTTTGCAACGCCAGGGTTGTGGGTTCAATTCCCACGGGGGGCCAGTATAAAAAATAAATAAAAAATATTCACTAACTGTAAGTCGCTCTGGATAAGAGCGTCTGCTAAATGACTTAAATGTAAATGTAAATGCTTTTATCCAGAGCGACTTACAGTTAGTGAGTGCATACATTTTCATACTGCCCTCCCCCCCCGTGGGAATCGAACCCACAACCCTGGCGTTGCAAGCGCCATGCTCTACCAACTGAGCTACATGGGGCCTACAAAATGTACTGTATGCCAAACAAAAACCATTGATTTCAAAGTTTAGCAAACCATACAACGCATCATTTTCTGTGTAAATTGTTCAAAGTAGTCCTTGTGCATTTTGATTGATATACATTTTAGAGTCTCTGCATAATTCCGTTACCATAGAATTGCCCCACAGTAACGACCCACTAGCACATTACATTTTAGTCATTTAGCAGATATACAGGAGCAATTAGGGTTAAGTGCCTTGCTCAATGGCACAGAGAGATTTTCACCTAGTCGGCTCTGGGATTAGAACCAGCGACCTTTCGGTTACTGGCACAACACTCTTGACCACTAAGCTACCTGCCGCCCACATTCACACTGAAAAACACCCACTGGATCAGAGTTGAGCTCCATTGAGTTCTCTGAACACATAGATATTGTTACTACTACATCATAATGAATTGTCTACTTCATAAATTACATAGCATAAATTCTGATATGAAAGGGTGATTACACAATCGATGTGATGTCACAATTGCAAAACAGCATCTCTTTTCTGTCAACAAATTCAGTTTTCATTTCAAAATTATTTCGTTTATTATGACCTCATAATGTGAATCAAATATGTGTACAACTAACCCAATGGGAACAAATGAGTCATAGTGGGTGGAACAAGCAAGGAGGGGGCAGGGCCAAGCACGAGCTAGCTAGATCCTCTGTAGCTCAGCTGGTAGAGCACGGCGCTTGTAACGCCAAGGTAGTGGGTTCGAACCCCGGGACCACCCATACACACAAAAAAATATGTATGCACGCATGACTGTAAGTCGCTTTGGATAAAAGCGTCTGCTAAATGGCTTATTATTATTATAGATTGGTGCGTTCTAACGTTATTTGCATATTTCTGTTAGGGAACGCCTACTCTGTGAAGTGCGCATGTGCAATAACTCAACGCACCTTAGCGCTCCTAAACAACGACATTTTTTACAACTTTGGCAAAGGGTAAAATCTACAAAAATTAGTCCACTCCGTTCGTAACAGATTCTAGTTTTGGGAACAGAAAACTGTATTGAGATCAAATGTTTCATCGGTGAGGAAATGTGCATAATCTCGGCCAAAATCCATCTCGCTCGATCTTCTCCACTGCCAGCCTCTCGTCACCATATCTGACCCAACCGGATGCTTCACACTTATACATCTGGTTAAAACATCTGGCTCACTGTTCTATCTGTGGTAAGGTTATTTGATCGATTTGCCTGAAATACCCTGCTGCTCCGGTGTGCCCTCTGGCGGTAGGTCGGTGCTTTACAGAGGTCACCAAGCAGAGAAACAGCAGTGGCGTCGAATTATTCCGAAGATTCCCGATGCAGATCGCGACTTTCCGGAAGATCCGGGTACTGGGCTTCAACCTCAACATAACAGCAGCGGCGTCGAATTTTTCCGAAGATTCCCGATTTGGATCGTGACTTTCCGGAAGATCCGGGTTCTGGGCTTCAACCTCAACATAACAGCAATGGCGGAGGCGGCAGCAGCAACAGCGGCTCCAGCAATAACAGGAGGCTGGACCAAACACGTTACCTGCAGGTAGGACAAGACCCGGGAATCAATTTAGCACAGCTATTTCGATGTTGTCCACGGTTTGTTAGCAAAACACCCGGGCGGTTTTGGCCGTTTGTAAGCGATATACAGCGCCGTCTTTTGTGCTCCAGTAGTGAGCCCAGCTGTGTTTTGTTGTGATCCAGCCAGACGATGGTAAAACTGGTTCGTCTTGCAGTTCAACCATTAGCTAGAGCTATTCCTCAGACGCTTCAAAGTAAAGACGGCAGTAACATCCGCAATGGCAACACGAAAGGCAAAACGCGTGGAAAACCAGCGGCAAACAGACCCTGAATTCATATCATTAAAATCATAAAATGGTTGGGTAATCTTCATCGACCAAACACTGAAATGATTCCGGGTGTTGTATGATGGTTGGACATTTCCGCAGAGCTTTCATTCCACGACCAAAGCTGAAATGCGGTAGAGACAACCAGCTAAATGTTAACTAACTAGAGTTATAGAAACCAGTGAGTATTTACCTTGTTAGAAAATGTTAGCTAGTTAACTACCCTCAGAAATTGTTCATTAACGTCAATGGCAGTTTTGAATATCTTGCTACTTTTTGACGAGCTGGTCTTTGAATTCCGATGGATATTAGTTGGAACCAACGGAAAATTGAGTCAAAGTTCGTGCAATATTTCTCATCAATGTCCTTATTTTCAGCAGGTGATGAATTACATTTTGATAACAGGAAGAATTGTTGCTAGCCTCTGTCATATTGCCACAGTAACGTTTTACAACGAGCATCGATGTTTGGTTCAAAAGCTAAATTCAGTTTGAACACCTCTGTAATCGATGTGAAATCATTTTTATGAGACATTTCATTTTGTCTTTCCGTCCGCAGGTATTTCAACAGAGCAGATTTCAATCATCTGTGTGACTTTTGTCTTTTGGTTATTCGCAGGTATTTCATGCATGGGCTTTGCAAAGAAGGCACCAACTGTCGATATTCCCATGATCTTAACAGCAGCACACCAGCAGCAGCTATGATTTGCAAGTTCTTTCAGAAAGGAAACTGTGTGTTCGGAGACCGGTGCAGGTAAAGCATATTTAAAGTGTAATAATATGTGGTGGGCCATAGCAAGCTATCTGCTTTAGTTTTCGAGGTGATAGATCTCTGCCAAGTAGTGCTGAGCGATTAGTGCTTTTTGAGATCAGATCACCTATAAAACAAATAATCACTGTTTTCGGTTTTGATGTATTTTTGACATGAAATTCATTATGAAATAATGGCGTTACAATGATTATAGATATTTTTAATGGAAATTCCAAAGCTAAAAATAGTGAACATTCAATTGCCAAAACATTTAAAATCTTCCATTGTCTCTAAGTTCCACATTGGGTAGACATCAATAGGAAATTACTATGAAAATGTTTTAATCTTTCAGTTGTGTATATTACTTAGTTTTATTTGATGACTTATTATTTTTAATTCCTTAAAGTAGCCTAATCATCTCGTCTCTGCTCAGGCTGTAGCAGTCAGCCAGCCAGGCCATCTAACGTTATGTCCTCCTGTACTGTCTTAAGTCATCCTATTTAGCTAGCCTGCCTAAGTATGCTGCAGAGCTGTCTGACTATCATTTTACTAGTTCTTCATAGTACAGGGCCTTGCAAAAGTATTCATCCCCCTTGGCGTTTTTTCCTATTTTGTTGCATTACAACATGTAATTTAAATTGATTTTAATTTGGATTTCATGTAATGGACATACACAAAATAGTCCAAATTGCTGAAGTGAAATGAAAAAAATAACTTGTTAAAAAAAAAAAATCAAAAAAAAAATTATGGAAAAGTGGTGCGTGAAGTTTGCTATGAAGCCCCGAAATAAGATCTGGTGCAACCAATTACCTTCAGAAGTCACATAATTAGTTAAATAAAGTCCACCTGTGTGCAATCTAAGTGATCTCAGTATATATACACCTGTTCTGAAAGGCCCCAGAGTCTGCAACACCACTAAGCAAGGGGCACCACCAAGCAAGGGGCACCATGAAGACCAAGGAGCTCTCCAAACAGGTCAGGGACAAAGTTGTGGAGAAGTACAGATCAGGGTTGGGTTATAAAAAAAATACCTGAAACTTTGAACATCCCACGGAGCACCATTAAATCCATTATTAAAAAATGGAAAGAATATGGCACCACAACAAACCTGCCAAGAGAGGGCCGCCCACCAAAACTCACAGACCAGTCAAGGAGGGGATTAATCAAAGATAACCCTGAAGGAGCTGCAAAGCTCCACAGCGGAGATTGGAGTATCTGTCCATAGGACCACTTTAAGCCGTACACTCCACAGAGCTGGGCTTTACGGAAGAGTGGCCAGAAAAAAGCCATTGCTTAAAAAATATATATAAGAAAACACGTTTGGTGTTCGCCAAAAGGCATGTGGGAGACTCCCCAAACATATGGAAGAAGGTACTCTGGTCAGATGAGACTAAAATTGAGCTTTTTGGCCATCAAGGAAAACGCTATGTCTGGCGCAAACCCAACACCTCTCATTACCCCGAGAACACCATCCCCACAGTGTAGCGTGGTGGTGGCAGCATCATGCTGTTGGGATGTTTTTTATCGGCAGGGACTGGGAAACTGGTCAGAATTGAAGGAATGATGGGTGGCGCTAAATACAGGGAAATTCTTGAGGGAAACCTGTTTCAGTCTTCCAGAGATTTGAGACTGGGACAGAGGTCCACCTTCCAGCAGGACAATGAATAGTTATGCATGCTCAAGTTTTTCAGTTTTTTTTGTCTTATTTCTTGTTTGTTTCACCCCAAAAACGTGTTTGCATCTTCAAAGTGGTAGGCATGTTGCGTAAATCAAATGATACAAACCCCCCCAATAAATCAATTTTAATTCCAGGTTGTAAAGCAACAAAATAGGAAAAATGCCATTTACTTTCGCAAGCCACTGTAGATGAGGTATACTTTCACAACCGGTCTCTGTCCCCCTCGTCATTGTGTACACTCCTCTATCATGTGGTCTGTGTGTATCTAACCCAACGTAGCATGCGTTAAAGTGTATCAGTCCAGAGATCTGTATATAATGAGATGCTCATGTCTCCGCCCTAACAATGGCAGTCATTGTCCCAAAGGCAGGTGACAAGCTTAGGTCCAAAATAAGCCCATAGAAAGTCATTGTGCTTATTTTGGCGAGAGTAAAACCTCTATCTTCGCCTCTTCCTCTCTGATCAGTCTCTGAGGTGGAATACAACTGGCGCAATGAATTATGGTCATTGTTGTTAATTACCACGTTTCTTCGCTGAACTCGGTTGAATATTGGCTTAATTAAAACTACAATTCCCATCAGCCCCAGCATCCCACATTGTTCCCAACTTCATTTCTCAGATTTCTCTCGTGAAAGATTTGATTTCTCTCTAGAGAAACGGCATGTTGGGCTCACAAAACCCCCAACTAAATGGAATTCAAGTAACTGAACCAACGTCGGTCAATTCGTTTTTTTAATAACCGATTTAAAAAAAAAAAAAAAAAAAAAACGTAATGTCGGTTAACCGCTCAACACTAATGTGGAGGGAGGAGTTGGTTTTTACATGTTGTGTATATTTCTTTATTCTGGACACATTTCTGTTTTTGTTGGCAATGTCAATTCTTGCTAATTATTTCACAATACTGAAGTTCGCTAGCTGGACAGGCAATCGCCGCAGTGTACTATACTGATATCCAATCAAAACTCGTGTAGTATCCATGGTACTATCTCTGCTGATTTATGTCTGCCAATCACGTTATCCGTAACCTAATGTAGTAGACCGATGGTGACCGCTCGAGAGATCTCCGTCTGACAAACTACCCTGCCTCAGACTGTCATGATGTCCGTTTTCTAGCTCACAAACTAAATTCCTTTTGCGGTGGCGATATTTGATTTTATTCATGAATGTCTCTCTCACTTTTTTGTCTCACGTGATCTATTCAGCTCTCCTGTGTCCTGCTCCCAGAGATCAACCAAGTGCTATTCACCAAGCATGGGCTGATTTCACTCACTGTGAGGAGAATCCATCCTACTGCAGTTTTGAGCTAGCCCTGCCGTCCCTATTCAGACATTGGGGGGGTCACGTGTGCATTTGACTGTTGTCTTCTCTTCGTGGGGTTTTTGTCTTACGCGGTCTAGTGCATTTTCGAGTTGAAGAGCACCAACTACAGATACACGTGCTTGTTTGAGCATGTCAAAGATTTAAATTCAATGTAGAATCAGTTTAGCAGGTGACAGATTTATTTTACTATTGAAACATGCAGTGGGGATAATTCTATTGTCCCTGTCCGGAGCCCAGGCTTTCCCCGTAGACGGTAGAGTTCTGGTCTCAGCGCCGCACAAGCTTTAGATTTCATTCTGCTGAGGCACTTGTGTCTCTCTCTACATCAGTCAGTTACGTTGGTGACCAGGGCGGGATCCTTTCGATACATCATTAGGGCCTTGGCACGTGAATGCTCCTATAGAGAGGGGGGGGGAAATACTGAAGCATGTGTTGACAGTGCTACTGTTTCAATCAGAGGCCCGGGCTTTCGGCATAGATAGTAAAAGCTCTCATTTCTGGGACTGCAACATTGTGAGACTGTGCTCCAACACGCCATTTCTGGGACTGCAACATTGTGAGACTGTGCCCCAACACGCCATTTCTGGGACTGCAACATTGTGAGACTGTGCCCCAACACGCCATTTCTGGGACTGCAACATTGTGAGACTGTGCTCCAACACGCCATTTCTGGGACTGCAACATTGTGAGACTGTGCTCCAACACGCCACTTCTGGGACTGCAACATTGTGAGACTGTGCTCCAACACGCCACTTCTGGGACTGCAACATTGTGAGACTGTGCTCCAACACGCCATTTCTGGGACTGCAACATTGTGAGACTGTGCTCCAACACGCCACTTCTGGGACTGCAACATTGTGAGACTGTGCCCCAACACGCCACTTCTGGGACTGCAACATTGTGAGACTGTGCTCCAACACGCCACTTCTGGGACTGCAACATTGTGAGACTGTGCCCCAACACGCCATTTCTGGGACTGCAACATTGTGAGACTGTGCCCCAACACGCCATTTCTGGGACTGCAACATTGTGAGACTGTGCCCCAACACGCCACTTCTGGGACTGCAACATTGTGAGACTGTGCTCCAACACGCCACTTCTGGGACTGCAACATTGTGAGACTGTGCCCCAACACGCCATTTCTGGGACTGCAACATTGTGAGACTGTGCCCCAACACGCCATTTCTGGGACTGCAACATTGTGAGACTGTGCCCCAACACGCCACTTCTGGGACTGCAACATTGTGAGACTGTGCTCCAACACGCCACTTCTGGGACTGCAACATTGTGAGACTGTGCCCCAACACGCCATTTCTGGGACTGCAACATTGTGAGACTGTGCTCCAACACGCCATTTCTGGGACTGCAACATTGTGAGACTGTGCTCCAACACGCCACTTCTGGGACTGCAACATTGTGAGACTGTGCTCCAACACGCCACTTCTGGGACTGCAACATTGTGAGACTGTGCTCCAACACGCCATTTCTGGGACTGCAACATTGTGAGACTGTGCTCCAACACGCCACTTCTGGGACTGCAACATTGTGAGACTGTGCCCCAACACGCCACTTCTGGGACTGCAACATTGTGAGACTGTGCTCCAACACGCCACTTCTGGGACTGCAACATTGTGAGACTGTGCCCCAACACGCCATTTCTGGGACTGCAACATTGTGAGACTGTGCCCCAACACGCCACTTCTGGGACTGCAACATTGTGAGACTGTGCTCCAACACGCCACTTCTGGGACTGCAACATTGTGAGACTGTGCCCCAACACGCCATTTCTGGGACTGCAACATTGTGAGACTGTGCTCCAACACGCCATTTCTGGGACTGCAACATTGTGAGACTGTGCTCCAACACGCCACTTCTGGGACTGCAACATTGTGAGACTGTGCCCCAACACGCCACTTCTGGGACTGCAACATTGTGAGACTGTGCTCCAACACGCCACTTCTCTCTCTAGACGTTGACTGTTAGGTTCCACTATCCCTACTCAGTAAATGGTAACGCTATTTGTGGTGGTGTTCTTTGTTTTGAATGTATATTAATGAAACGTACATTATCTAAAACCTTCCCAACGATGCAGAGAGAGAGAAAAATAGAGGACTAAAAATACAACCCGTAAAATTATAAATACGCAATAAGGAAGGATAACTTGGCTATATACACAGGGGTAACCGTACCGAGTCGATGTGCAGGGCTACGAGGTAATTGAGGTAGATATGTACATATAGGTAGGGATAAAGTGACTAGGCAACAGGATAGATAATAAACGGTAGCAGCAGCATATTTGAGAAAGAAAAAAAAAAATGAAAGTGAGAGCAAAAAGGGTCAATGCAAATCGTCCGGGTAGCTATTTGGTGAACTATTTAAAGCTGCAATATGTAACTTTTTTGGGGCGACCTGACCAACTTCACATAGAAATGTGTTATAGATCTGTCATTCCCATTGAAAGCAAGTTTTAAAGTAGTAGATCTGTTCTATGTGCGACTATTTCTATGCTTCCCGTTCTTAAGTTTCATTTTTGCTTTTTGTTTTACTTTCGGTTTTTGTACATCAGCTTCCAATAGCTGAAAAATATCCTATTTTTGGTTGTGGAAAATATATTTCCCAGCGGTTTAGATGGTACAGTGGTTCTCTCCACTACACTGGCTTGTTCTGTCACATACTGAAAGTAGGTGAACTATTATCATTTTTGTAACCAGGAAATAGCGGAGCGATGTCTGCATAGTGCATCTTCAACTAACTATTTATCAGTCTTATTGCTTGGGGGGTAGAATCTGTTCAGGGTCCTGTTTCCAGACCTGGTGCGTCGGTACCCCTTTGGTGTTGCTGAAGTCTTTGACAATTTATAGCGCTTCCTCTGACACCGCCTGGTATAGAGGTCCTGGATGGCAGGGAGCTCGGTCCCAGTGATGTACTGGGCCTTCCTCTGACACCGCCTGGTATAGAGGTCCTGGATGGCAGGGAGCTCGGCCCCCAGTGATGTACTGGGCCTTCCTCTGACACCGCCTGGTATAGAGGTCCTGGATGTCAGGGAGCTCGGCCCCCAGTGATGTACTGGGCCGTACGCACTACCCTCAGTAGCCTTACGGTCGGAGGCCAAGAATGATGAAGACCATTCGTATTACATTCTGCATGCGTAGGATACAGTATGTTTAGTATTGACTCACACGGAGACGGCACCAGGAGTAGGATACAGTATGTTTAGTATTGACTCACACGGAGACAGCACCAGGAGTAGGATACAGTATGTTTAGTATTGACTCACACGGAGACGGCACCAGGAGTAGGATACAGTCTGTTTAGTATTGACTCACACGGAGACGGCACCAGGAGTAGGATACAGTATGTTTAGTATTGACTCACACGGAGACAGCACCAGGAGTAGGATACAGTATGTTTAGTATTGACTCACACGGAGACGGCACCAGGAGTAGGATACAGTATGTTTAGTATTGACTAATAGAGACAGCACCAGGAGTAGGATACAGTATGTTTAGTATTGACTAATAGAGACAGCACCAGGAGTAGGATACAGTATGTTTAGTGTTGACTAACACGGAGACGGCACCAGGAGTAGGATACAGTATGTTTAGTATTGACTCACACGGAGACGGCACCAGGAGTAGGATACAGTATGTTTAGTATTGACTCACACAGAGACGGCACCAGGAGTAGGATACAGTATGTTTAGTATTGACTCACACGGAGACGGCACCAGGAGAAGGATACAGTATGTTTAGTATTGACTCACACGGAGACGGCACCAGGAGTAGGATACAGTATGTTTAGTATTGACTCACACGGAGACAGCACCAGGAGTAGGATACAGTATGTTTAGTATTGACTCACACGGAGACGGCACCAGGAGAAGGATACAGTATGTTTAGTATTGACTCACACGGAGACGGCACCAGGAGTAGGATACAGTGTGTTTAGTATTGACTCACACGGAGACGGCACCAGGAGTAGGATACAGTATGTTTAGTATTGACTCACACGGAGACGGCACCAGGAGTAGGATACAGTGTGTTTAGTATTGACTCACACGGAGACGGCACCAGGAGTAGGAGACAGTGTGTTTAGTATTGACTCACACGGAGACGGCACCAGGAGTAGGAGACAGTGTGTTTAGTATTGACTCACACGGAGACGGCACCAGGAGTAGGAGACAGTATGTTTAGTATTGACTCACACGAAGACGGCACCAGGAGTAGGATACAGTATGTTTAGTATTGACTCACACGGAGACGGCACCAGGAGTAGGATACAGTATGTTTAGTATTGACTCACACGGAGACGGCACCAGGAGTAGGAGACAGTATGTTTAGTGTTGACTAACACGGAGACGGCACCAGGAGTAGGAGACAGTATGTTTAGTATTGACTCACACGGAGACGGCACCAGGAGTAGGATACAGTATGTTTAGTATTGACTCACACGGAGACGGCACCAGGAGTAGGATACAGTATGTTTAGTATTGACTCACACGGAGACGGCACCAGGAGTAGGAGACAGTATGTTTAGTATTGACTCACACGGAGACGGCACCAGGAGTAGGAGACAGTATGTTTAGTATTGACTCACACGGAGACGGCACCAGGAGTAGGAGACAGTATGTTTAGTATTGACTCACACGGAGACGGCACCAGGAGTAGGAGACAGTATGTTTAGTATTGACTCACACGGAGACGGCACCAGGAGTAGGATACAGTATGTTTAGTATTGACTCACACGGAGACGGCACCAGGAGTAGGATACAGTATGTTTAGTATTGACTCACACGGAGACGGCACCACGAGTAGGATACAGTATGTTTAGTATTGACTCACACGGAGACGGCACCACGAGTAGGATACAGTATGTTTAGTATTGACTCACACGGAGACGGCACCACGAGTAGGATACAGTATGTTTAGTATTGACTCACACGGAGACGGCACCAGGAGTAGGAGACAGTATGTTTAGTATTGACTCACACGGAGACGGCACCAGGAGTAGGAGACAGTATGTTTAGTATTGACTCACACGGAGACGGCACCAGGAGTAGGAGACAGTATGTTTAGTATTGACTCACACGGAGACGGCACCAGGAGTAGGAGACAGTATGTTTAGTATTGACTCACACGGAGACGGCACCAGGAGTAGGAGACAGTATGTTTAGTATTGACTCACACGGAGACGGCACCAGGAGTAGGATACAGTATGTTTAGTATTGACTCACACGGAGACGGCACCAGGAGTAGGATACAGTATGTTTAGTATTGACTCACACGGAGACGGCACCAGGAGTAGGAGACAGTATGTTTAGTATTGACTCACACGGAGACGGCACCAGGAGTAGGAGACAGTATGTTTAGTATTGACTCACACGGAGACGGCACCAGGAGTAGGAGACAGTATGTTTAGTATTGACTCACACGGAGACGGCACCAGGAGTAGGATACAGTATGTTTAGTATTGACTCACACGGAGACGGCACCAGGAGTAGGATACAGTATGTTTAGTATTGACTCACACGGAGACGGCACCAGGAGTAGGATACAGTATGTTTAGTATTGACTCACACGGAGACGGCACCAGGAGTAGGATACAGTATGTTTAGTATTGACTCACACGGAGACGGCACCAGGAGTAGGATACAGTATGTTTAGTATTGACTCACACGGAGACGGCACCAGGAGTAGGATACAGTATGTTTAGTATTGACTCACACGGAGACGGCACCAGGAGTAGGATACAGTATGTTTAGTATTGACTCACACGGAGACGGCACCAGGAGTAGGATACAGTATGTTTAGTATTGACTCACACGGAGACGGCACCAGGAGTAGGATACAGTATGTTTAGTGCAGTTGGTGACTGATTAGTCAGATTTGCTTCTGATAAGAGTTAGCAGGCTGTGTTGTCTCCCGAGTGGCGCAGTGGTCTAAGGCACTGCATCGCAGTGCTAGCTGTGCCACTAGAGATCCTGGTTCGAATCCAGGCTCTGTCGTAGCCGGCCGCGACCGGGAGACCCATGGGGCGGCGCACAATTGGCCCAGCGACGTCTAGGGTAGGGGAGGGAATGGCCGGCAGGGGATGTAGCTCAATTGGTAGAGCATGGCGTTTGCAACGCCAGGGTTGTGGGTTCAATTCCCACGGGGGGGTATAAAAAATAAAATAATAATAATAATAACAATAATGTATGCACTCACTAACTGTAAGTCGCTCTGGATAAGAGTGTCTGCTAATGACGTAAATGTAGTGGAATGCTCTTCCAGGGAATCATCTGACACCTGAGAAAGCAATGCCACGAAACGACACAGCGGTTTCCTAATGTCTACATGCTTTTCACGTTGCTTACATGCACGCACACGCCCGTACCAGCCATCGACCAGGCTAACGCCCGTACCAGCCATCGACCAGGCTAACGCCCGTACCAGCCATCGACCAGGCTAACGCCCGTACCAGCCATCGACCAGGCTAACGCCCGTACCAGCCATCGACCAGGCTAACGCCCGTACCAGCCATCGACCAGGCTAACGCCCGTACCAGCCATCGACCAGGCTAACGCCCGTACCAGCCATCGACCAGGCTAACGCCCGTACCAGCCATCGACCAGGCTAACGCCCGTACCAGCCATCGACCAGGCTAACGTCCGTACCAGCCATCGACCAGACTAGTGGTCATTTTAAGGGCCCTAGCAATGATCCATCGTCTGCTGTCATATCAGCCCATATTGCCCTGATGGAGACATGGATTACCCCAGTTCCTCGCTCCTCATCTATGTTCTCTCATAGTCCTGAGCGCATCGGGTCGTCGCGGTGGTGGCACAGGGCTTCTCATTTCTCCTAAGTGGTGATTTCCTGTTCTCCTGTCAATCTTCTCATTTGAATTCCATGCAGTCACTGTCACTTGTCCACTCAAGCTTAACATGATCTATCGCCCACCTGAGGGGTATCTTATGAAGCAATCTAGATCTACTTAGAAAACCGTAAAGCTAACCAGCTTCAGTTAGCTTCACATTCCAGCTCAGGCTTCATCTACACGTGCAGCTCAGTAAATTAGAATATTGTGGAAAAGTTAAGTAATTTCAATAATTCAATTGACAAAGTGAAACTCATATCGTGGATTAATTACACAAAAAGTGAACTAGTTCAAGGCTGTATTTGTTTTAATCTTGATGATTACGGCTTACAGCTCATGAAAACCCCAAATTCATGCTGTGATGTTACTCCTATCAATGTTTGCCCAAGCAAGGCCGTTCGTGGTGGTGTTCGTATTTGTTTTTGTAAATGACAGGCTGGGAAAATGGGTTTGAAACTGAAATGTGCCACTTTGTTATGAGAAGAGAAAGAGTGGGTCACCCTGACGTGGCGCTGAGGGTTAAGAACACATTCTTATTTACAATGACGGCCTACGCCGGCCAAACCCGGACGACGCTGGGCCAACCGGCCAAACCCGGACGACGCTGGGCCAATTGTGTGCCGCCCTATTGGACTCCCAATCACGGGCCGGTTGTGATACAGCCTGGAATCGAACCAGGGGGTGTCTGTAGTGACGCCTCAAGCACTGAGATGCAGCGCCTTAGACCGCTGCGCCACTCGGTCTGTAGTGACGCCTCAAGCACTGAGATGCAGTGCCTTAGACCGCTGCTCCACTCGGTCTGTAGTGACGCCTCTAGCACTGAGATGCAGTGCCTTAGACCGCTGCTCCACTCGGGAGCCCTATATAGGCTACAGGTAGTAGTGAACATTAAATTGACCACTATTTGTGTTTTTTAAACAAATAGGCTAAATCAATGATATCCAGGAGCCACAATGCAGGCTGTCCTGTCAGAGTGGGAGACGGCCTACGTCACATCTTAAGAAATCTCACTGAACTCATTCTGATTCAGTCGTTTTTGTAGACTTCTCATTTTGAGTCTTGAACCAGACGTGAGTTCAGCCGGTTCATTCAGACAGCGCCTCCCCTATTAGTCTAAGCTTTTAGCAGCATCCCCATAGTTACCATCCCATAGTTAACATCCCCATAGTTACAGCTGCTAGCTGCTCCCAGGTCAACTGTCTGTTAGGGAATGGCTGCGTCCCAAAACGGCACCCTTTTTTCCCCCCCTGTTTTTAGTGAACTGATCAAAAGTAGTGCACTATATCGGGGGGATAGGGGTGCTATTTGGGATGCACTCCGTTGCTTTTGTTAGCCGTCTAGCCTGGATATATGGTAATAACAAAGATTTGCATAGTCCATCCATAGGCTGCTGACTCTGAGCATCTGACTACTAGCCTACCCAATGAGATGGCTTACATTTACATTTTAGTCATTTAGCAGACGCTCCTATCCAGAGCGACTTACAGTTAGTGAATACATCTATTTATTTTTTTTATACTGGCCCCCTGTGGGAATCAAACCCCCTGCCGTTGCAAACGCCATGCTCTATCGACTGAGCTACATCCCTGCCGGCCATTCCCTCCCCTACCCTGGGCCAATTGTGCGCCGCCCATGAGTCTCCCGGTCGCGGCCGGCTGCGACAGAGCCTGGATTCGAACCAGGATCTCTAGTGGCACAGTTAGCACTGCGATGCAGTGCCTTAGACCACTGCGCCACTCAGGAGTACAGCTTAGACCTGAACCTGGGTAGTATTGTGCTGTTGTTGTTGCGTAACTAGCCCTAAAGGGAATGTATTTTGTTAGCTGTCTGGATGGATATGGTAATAACTGTTACTTTTACATACTGAATCCATATTCAGCATTTCCATGACTACTAGCCTACCCACTGAGATGGCTTAAACCTGGTGTAGCATTGTGCTGTTGGTTTGTAAAGGAACATTCCTCAGTCAGTCAGTCCATATGACGGAGATGCATCAGCCCTCATTATACCATAGGGAGCTGGAGGAGGGGATGGGGTGGGGGTGAAGAGGAGGAGGAGTGGAGGAGGAGGGGAAGAGTAGGGGTGGAGGAGGAGTGAGGAGAGGAGGGGCAGCCAGAGAATAGGCACCTCTGTGGGGACTTCATTGTAGATGAACTACTGGGTCGTGGAGCTGTTGTGGAGTTCTCTCTCTGGGTCCCAATTGGCTCCCTATATAGTGCACTACTTTTAACCAGGGCCCATAGGTCTGATCTAAAGTAGTGCTCTATGAAGGGAATGGGGTTCCATTTGGGACGTAGTCGGTCTTTCTGCAGCCCCAGGCCAGATGGAGAGCACTGCAGCGTTCATGGCAATTGCATAACCGTGTCTCTCTCTCTCCCTCTGCTGTTCTTTCTGACTGCCCTCCTCCCTCCTGTTGGTTCGTCCCTCCATTCTGCAGCAGTGTTTCCACGGCTCTTCAGTCATTCATTTATGCATACCTCCATCTCCCTCCCCCTGTCTCTCCCTCCCCTCTTCCTCCTCCTGCCTCTCTCTCCCTCCCCTCATCTCCCTCCCCCTGTCTCTCCCACCCCTCTTCCTCCCCCTGCCTCTCCCTCCCTCCCCTCTCCTGTCTCTAAGGCCACACAGGTTAGTAGTAGTAGTAGTAGTAGTAGAGGTGGTCTGTCTGGGTCTCTAAGGCCAGGGTGGCTAGTAGAGGTGGTCTCTAAGGCCAGGGTGGCTAGTAGAGGTGGTCTCTCTGGGTCTCTAAGTAGACTAGTAGAAACCTAGACCCAGTCCAGAGGTATTCAGCTGTAGTCTAAACCCAGACCCAGTCCAGAGGTATTCAGCTGTAGTCTAAACCTAAACCTAGACCCAGTCCAGAGGTATTCAGCTGTAGTCTAAACCTAAACCTAGACCCAGTCCAGAGGTATTCAGCTGTAGTCTAAACCTAGACCCAGTCCAGAGGTATTCAGCTGTAGTCTAAACCTAGACCCAGTCCAGAGGTATTCAGCTGTAGTCTAAACCTAGACCCAGTCCAGAGGTATTCAGCTGTAGTCTAAACCCAGACCCAGTCCAGAGGTATTCAGCTGTAGTCTAAACCCAGACCCAGTCCAGAGGTATTCAGCTGTAGTCTAAACCTAGACCCAGTCCAGAGCTTAAATAAATCATTCTATCTACAATTATTATGACGTTTCACATTCTTAAAAATAAAGTGGTGATCCTAACTGACCTAAGACACAGGGAATTTTTACTAGGATTAAATGTCAGGAATTGTGAAAAACTGAGTTTAAATGTATTTGGCTAAGGTCTATGTAAACTTCCGACCTCAACTGTATGTCTGCTATTGTAAGTCTCTCTGGATAAGAGTGTCTGCTAAATGACTCACTACTGTAAGTCTCTCTGGATAAGAGCGTCTGCTAAATGACTCACTACTGTAAGTCTCTCTGGATAAGAGCGTCTGCTAAATGACTCACTACTGTAAGTCTCTCTGGATAAGAGCGTCTGCTAAATGACTCACTACTGTAAGTCTCTCTGGATAAGAGCGTCTGCTAAATGACTCACTACTGTAAGTCTCTCTGGATAAGAGCGTCTGCTAAATGACTCACTACTGTAAGTCTCTCTGGATAAGAGTGTCTGCTAAATGACTCACTACTGTAAGTCTCTCTGGATAAGAGTGTCTGCTAAATGACTCACTACTGTAAGTCTCTCTGGATAAGAGCGTCTGCTAAATGACTCACTACTGTAAGTCTCTCTGGATAAGAGCGTCTGCTAAATGACTCACTACTGTAAGTCTCTCTGGATAAGAGCGTCTGCTAAATGACTCACTACTGTAAGTCTCTCTGGATAAGAGTGTCTGCTAAATGACTCACTACTGTAAGTCTCTCTGGATAAGAGTGTCTGCTAAATGACTCACTACTGTAAGTCTCTCTGGATAAGAGCGTCTGCTAAATGACTCACTACTGTAAGTCTCTCTGGATAAGAGCGTCTGCTAAATGACTCACTACTGTAAGTCTCTCTGGATAAGAGCGTCTGCTAAATGACTCACTACTGTACGTCTCTCTGGATAAGAGCGTCTGCTAAATGACTCACTACTGTAAGTCTCTCTGGATAAGAGCGTCTGCTAAATGACTCACTACTGTAAGTCTCTCTGGATAAGAGCGTCTGCTAAATGACTTAAATGTAAATGTGGTAGTAGTCTACACACAGGTGTATATAGAATAGCAGTAGTCAGAGGTTCTGAGGGAGCTAACCGTGAAGCGTTGTCATAAATAAATAAAAAGTTGGATGTAAGATGAGTTCAGTTCCCTGCAAGAAAAGAACTTGAGGAGTGGATGACATGACTATTTTGATAGCCTACAGTACCAGTCAAAAGTTTGGACACACCTACTCATTCAAGGGTTTTTATTTATTGTCTACATTGTAGAATAATAGTGAAGACATCAAAACTATAAAATAACACACATGGAATCATGTAGTAACCAAAAAAGTTACTACATAAACAAATCAAAATATATTTCAGATTCTTCAAATAGCCACCCTTTGCCTTGATGACAGCTTTTCACACTCTTGTCATTCTCTCAAGCAGCTTCATGAGGAATGATTTTCCAACCGTCTTGAAGGAGTTCCCACATATGCTGAGCACTTGGCTGCTTTTCCTTCACTCTGCGGTCCAACTCATCCCAAACCATCTCAATTGGGTTGAGGTCGGGTGATTGTGGAGGCCAGGTCATCTGATGCAGCACTCCATCACTCTCGTTTATGGTCAAATAGTCCTTACACAGCCTGGAGGTGTGCAAAGCACCATCACACCACCTCCGTGCTTCACGGTGGGAACCACACATGCGGAGATCATCCGTTCACCCACACCGCGTCTCACAAAGACACGGCGGTTGGAACCAAAAATCTCACATTTGGAGACATCAGACCAAAGGTCAGATTTCCACCGGTCTAATGTCCATTGCTCATGTTTCTTGGCCCAAGCAAGTCTCTTCTTATTGGTGTCCTTTAGTAGTGGTTTCTTTGCAGCAATTCAACCATGAAGGCCTGATTCACACAGTCTCCTCTGAGCAGTTGATGTTGAGATGTGTCTGTTACTTGAACTCTGAAGCATTTATTTTGGCTGCAGTCTGATGTGCAGTTAGTGGGCTCCAAAATTACTGGCACACCTGACTGGCAATGCACAAACCAATACTTTATAATTATATTGTTTATTTTTTAGAGAAACTCAACGTGAGAAATACTGTACTATATTAATGTTCCAATGGAACCTACAAAAATCATTTATTGATTTAATTAAAAATCAATGTCCTCCAAATCAAGGTTTCACAATTAATGGCACCTTTTTTAAAGTTTATTGTAAATAACATCTACCAAAATTAAACCAGGAATTAAATTCCACATGAAGAAAACATAAGAACTGGCAGTTCAAAAGAGACAGATGGTTGTAGACCTTAATAAATCTGGTCATGGCTACAAGAAGATCCACAAACGATTGAATATACCAATTATAACTTTCTTCTTTTATTTTTATTTTTTTAAGATATGGAACAGTTAACCTCACGGGTAGAGGACGCAAATGCATTTTGCCGCCCAGGATAGGGTGGAGGATGGTGAGAGAAGCAACAAAATCCCCAAGAATCACTGTGAAAGAATTGCAGGCCCTGGTGGCGTCTTGGGTTCACCAGGTTTCAAAAAGCACCATCGGACGCCGCCACAACCACAGGCTCTTTTGGAAGGGTTGCTAGAAGAAAGCCCTTTCTTGACCCCAAGACACAACGCTTGGAGTTTGCCAAACGTCATTTAAATTATGACTGGAAGAAGGTGCTCTGGTCAGATGAGACCAAAATTGAACGTTTTGGTCAGATACAGCATCGGCATGCAAGGAGAGGCACCTCATACCCACGGTGAAATATGGTGGTGGGTCCAGTGATGTTCTGGGGCTGTTTTTAATTCCAGAGGTCCAGGGGCACTGGTTAAGATTTGATGGCGTAATGAATTCCAACAAGTATCAGGCAATTTTGGCTGACAATCTGGTTGCCTCGGCCAGAAGGCTGGGACTTGGCCATAGCTGGACTTTCCAACAAGACAATGACCCAAAACATACCTCAAGATCCACACAGAAATGGTTTCTGTGACAACAAAATCGATGTTCTGCCATGGCCATCTCAGTCGCCGGACCTCAAATCCAATCCAAAATCTGTGGGCTGAGTTGAAGAGGGCAGTTGATAAGAGCAAACCCAAGAATGTGAAGGATCTTGAAAGGATCTGCATAGAGGGAATGGTCCAAAATCCCTCCCAAATGTGTTCCTTAACCTTGTTAAACATTACAGGAAAAGACTCCATGCTGTTATCCTTGCCAGAGGTGGTTGCACTAAGTACTAAATGAGGAGTGCCAATAATTATGAAACCCTTGATTTTGGTGACTTATTTTGTATTAAATAATTGTATGATTTTGGTTGGTTCCATTGAAACATTTAATAAAGTACAGTATTTCTCACATGTTGGTATTTTGAGTTTCTCTATAATTATATTGTTTTATATTTTTTTAAGTATTGTTTGTGCATTGCCAGTCAGTGGTACCAGTAATTTTGGCGCCCACTGTAACTAATGAACTTATCCTCTCCAGCAGAGGTAACTCTGGGTCTTCCTTTCCTGTGGCGGTCCTCATGAGAGCCAGTTTCATCATAGCACTTGATGGTTTTTGCGACTGCACTTGAAGAAACTTTCAAAGTTCTTGACATTTTCGTGTCTGAAAGTAATGGACTGTCATTTCTCGTTGCTTATTCGAGCTGTTCTTGCCATAATAGGGACTTGGTCTTTCTTCTGTATACCCCCCCTACCTTGTCACAACACAACTGATTGGCTCAAACGCATTAAGGAGGAAAGAAATACCACAAATTAAGTTAAGAAGGCACACCTGTTAAGTAAAATGCATTGCAGGTGACTACCTCATGAAGCTGGTTGAGAGAGTGCCAAAGCTGTCTTCAAGGCAGAGGGTGGCTACTTTGAAGAATCTCAAATATGAAATATATTTTGATTTAACACTTTTTTTGGTTTTAGAAAATAGTAAAAATAAAGAAAAACCCTTGAATGAGTAGGTCTGTCCAAACCTTTGACTGGTATTGTATATAAACCGTCTTTGTCTCTGCCCTCTCTCTCTCTGCCCTCTCTGTCTCGGTCTCTGTCTCTCTCTCTCTCTGTCTCTCTCTCTCTCTCTCTGCCCTCTCTCCTTTCCTCCATCCAGGTTTGAACACTCTAAAGAAGACATGCCTGGGCCCAAGCCGACGCTGCCGCCCTCTGCCTGCGCCCCCCTCACCCCTTCCTCCCTCAGTGCCAGCGCTCCAGCCCCTCTGCCCAGTGGACCAGGGGCTGGTGAGTCAGCAGATGGCCCAGAGAACCCCCATGGATCAGGGGCAGGTGACTGGGTTATGGCAGCAGAGTTTGTGCCAGGCCAGCCCTACTACTGGGGATGGGGTGAGTGTGTGTGTATAGGAAGCTTATGATTGAGCCTACTTGTACATAATTACACAAGTGCCTTAAAAAACGTATAACACGTACTGATAGCAAGGTGCATCCTGTGTCCAAAACATTGCATCTTGTCTGGTTCAGTTATTCAACGCGATGGTCTTTACCACGTCCTGATTATCACACTGGCTGCTCATCATTCAGTCCCCAGGAGACTAAAGCTCCTCCCAACCCCATCACACTGGCTGCTCATCATTCAGTCCCCAGGAGACTAAAGCTCCTCCCAACCCTATCACACTGGCTGCTCATCATTCAGTCCCCAGGAGACTAAAGCTCCTCCCAACCCCATCACACTGGCTGCTCATCATTCAGTCCCCAGGAGACTAAAGCTCCTCCCAACCCTATCACACTGGCTGCTCATCATTCAGTCCCCAGGAGACTAAAGCTCCTCCCAACCCTATCACACTGGCTGCTCATCATTCAGTCCCCAGGAGACTAAAGCTCCTCTCAACCCTATCACACTGGCTGCTCATCATTCAGTCCCCAGGAGACTAAAGCTCCTCCCAACCCTATCACACTGGCTGCTCATCATTCAGTCCCCAGGAGACTAAAGCTCCTCCCAACCCTATCACACTGGCTGCTCATCATTCAGTCCCCAGGAGACTAAAGCTCCTCTCAACCCTATCACACTGGCTGCTCATCATTCAGTCCCCAGGAGACTAAAGCTCCTCTCAACCCTATCACACTGGCTGCTCATCATTCAGTCCCCAGGAGACTAAAGCTCCTCTCAACCCTATCACACTGGCTGCTCATCATTCAGTCCCCAGGAGACTAAAGCTCCTCCCAACCCTATCACACTGGCTGCTCATCATTCAGTCCCCAGGAGACTAAAGCTCCTCCCAACCCTATCACACTGGCTGTCTTTATTCAGTCCCCAGGAGACTAAAGCTCCTCCCAACCCTATCACACTGGCTGCTCATCATTCAGTCCCCAGGAGACTAAAGCTCCTCTCAACCCTATCACACTGGCTGCTCATCATTCAGTCCCCAGGAGACTAAAGCTCCTCCCAACCCTATCACACTGGCTGCTCATCATTCAGTCCCCAGGAGACTAAAGCTCCTCCCAACCCTATCACACTGGCTGCTCATCATTCAGTCCCCAGGAGACTAAAGCTCCTCCCAACCCTATCACACTGGCTGCTCATCATTCAGTCCCCAGGAGACTAAAGCTCCTCTCAACCCCATCACACTGGCTGCTCATCATTCAGTCCCCAGGAGACTAAAGCTCCTCCCAACCCTATCACACTGGCTGCTCATCATTCAGTCCCCAGGAGACTAAAGCTTCTCTCAACCCTATCACACTGGCTGCTCATCATTCAGTCCCCAGGAGACTAAAGCTCCTCCCAACCCCAGAGACATGTTGTCTCCCTGTGATCTCCGGGGAAGTATGAGGTTCGCGAGCACCAACCTTTCAGCTGAAACTCCTCATCAATAAAGTGTACTGTCAAACTAATGTAGGGAACCAACTAGGCACCACGCCAGGGGGTGCGTTCAGTTCACTTGAAGGTTTACTACGTCGTTGGAACGGTTTGTACTGAACGACAGCACCGTTTCCCGTTCAGTTGAATGTTCTTATGTACTGAACGCAGCCTTGACCCTCTGAGCTAATTGATCAGTTCAGTGATTGCCTAAATCCAACACACCTGGTCTTCCAGGTCCGTTTTAAATTAAAAACCAGGAAGTTCCTGCATCATTCCAGGACCAGGGTTGTCTACCCTGTCCTAGACCAAAGGTCTGTTGTGGCAATATTGATCATATTTGAGCTCTGTTTCAACTTTTTTTGTTAATGTTGGGATGGCGACTTGGGAGAAATGGGCTCTGTGCGAGATGGAACGTTGTATCACCTGACCCAGCTTGTTTGTCATCTTCTTGAAGCCGTCTTTGCTGACAGTGTAAATAGGAACCATGTCTTTGGCTATGTGATAGACTGTGATTTTCTGTGTCTGCGGGATGTTTTTTTTTGTAGGGCATTACACTTGAAAGCGCATCGGCAATCAATGCCTGTTTTAACGTAGGTGGCTGGCTGTGGCCGAGGGGCTGTGGCCGAGGGGCTGTGGCCGGGGGGCTGTGGCCGGGGGGCTGTGGCCGGGGGGCTGTGGCCGGGGGGCTGTGGCCGAGGGGCTGTGGCCGAGGGGCTGTGGCCGAGGGGCTGTGGCCGAGGGGCTGTGGCCGAGGGGCTGTGGCTGCGGTCTGTCGCTTGTTTTCACCAGGCAGTCGCCGTAAAGTAAGGGACGGTTCTTCTTCAAATCATTGAATACATTTGTCGTATTGCCTCTTGTTGTTGCCACAACTGAAGCACTTTTTGCGCAACACTTGGTTAACATCGGTTTACCTGTAGCCGAAATACTGCCATACCTCTGAAGATGTGTTGAAATACTGCCATACCACTGAAGATGTGCTGAAATACTGCCATACCACTGAAGATGTGCTGAAATACTGCCATACCTCTGAAGATGAGCTGAAATACTGCCATACCTCTGAAGATGAGCTGAAATACTGCCATACCTCTGAAGATGCGCTGAAATACTGCCATACCACTGAAGATGTGCTGAAATACTGCCATACCTCTGAAGATGTGCTGAAATACTGCCATACCTCTGAAGATGTGCTGAAATACTGCCATACCTCTGAAGATGTGCCGAAATACTGCCATACCTCTGGAGATACGCTGAAATACTGCCATACCACTGAAGATGCGCTGAAATACTGCCATACCTCTGAAGATGCGCTGAAATACTGCCATACCTCTGAAGATGTGTTGAAATACTGCCATACCACTGAAGATGCGCTGAAATACTGCCATACCTCTGAAGATGTGCCGAAATACTGCCATACCACTGAAGATGCGCTGAAATACTGCCATACCTCTGAAGATGCGCTGAAATACTGCCATACCTCTGGAGATGTGTTGAAATACTGCCATACCTCTGAAGATGCGCTGAAACTACTGCCATACCTCTGAAGATGTGCTGAAATACTGCCATACCTCTGAAGATGTGCTGAAATACTGCCATACCTCTGAAGATGTGTTGAAATACTGCCATACCACTGAAGATGTGCTGAAATACTGCCATACCTCTGAAGATGAGCCGAAATACTGCCATACCTCTGAAGATGTGCTGAAATACTGCCATACCTCTGAAGATGTGTTGAAATACTGCCATACCTCTGAAGATGAGCCGAAATACTGCCATACCTCTGAAGATGAGCTGAAATACTGCCATACCTCTGAAGATGTGTTGAAATACTGCCATACCTCTGAAGATGTGCCGAAATACTGCCATACCTCTGAAGATGCGCTGAAATACTGCCATACCTCTAAAGATGCACCCTTCTTTGGCACCAAATAGACGTTCTCATTAACACTATTAGCAGTCCTCACAGACACGGAGGGTCACCTTTCAGTCCTCACAGACACGGAGGGTCACCTTTCAGTCCTCACAGACACGGAGGGTCACCTTTCAGTCGTCACAGACACGGAGGGTCACCTTTTCAGTCCTCACAGAAACGGAGGGTCACCTTTCAGTCCTCACAGACACGGAGGGTCACCTTTCAGTCCTCACAGACACGGAGGGTCACCTTTTCAGTCCTGACCAGCATCTAACTGCGCGCTCTAAGCGGGAACACTTGTGATTGGCCAACATGTGCATGCCATGCAGAGAGTGAGAGCCCGCTTGTGATTGGTCAGCATCCTCTGTGCAGGTAGAGAGTGAATGAACGGAGTCTAACGCATCTCATTGGAGGAGGTCCCATAGTGTAGTGTTTAGTATTAATGGAGTGTCAAAGAATATTGATTGCACATATATTGCAATTTTGATCATGGATAGAGCAGGTGTTCCTAATGTTTTTGTACACTTAGTGTATAGGGAATAGGGTGCCATTTGGGACTCAGATGGTGTCCTTAGGCTAGCCCAACTGCGGACAGGGTGAGTTTGTGCCAGCCTGCCAGGTGGTATCCTTAGCTTGCGGTTAGGGTGAGTGAGTGTCCAGAGCCACTGATATGCCAACAGTGCCAGTCGCTGCCAACTTCTGCCACGTGGCCAGACACAGTGTGAAAGAAAATCTTTTTGGGGGATGATTTTGAATGTAGCGGTCTTTCTGTCTGCCCCTCTGTCTCCCTATAGGGTGGACTTGATGTACTGTAGCGGTCTTCCTGTCTGTCCCTCTGTCTCCCTATGGGGTGGACTTGATGTACTGTAGCGGTCTTCCTGTCTGTCCCTCTGTCTCCCTATAGGGTGGACTTGATGTACTGTAGCGGTCTTCCTGTCTGCCCCTCTGTCTCCCTATGGGGTGGACTATGATGTACTGTAAGTGACCGAAGTCAATAAGACACAGCCACTTCATGTAGCAGCTATAGTTCCTACAAGCTCATTAAATCTGCCAATAATAACTCGTTTTCGATGATATACTCCCAGTGAAGTCCAAAATAAAATAATGTCCAATGTTTAAATGTTTTTTTTCTGGTGTGGCCAGCTACTGAATGGGAGTTAGTGGAATGTTGAAAGACGTTGACTGCCACGTTGACTGCCACGTTGACTGCCGCATTGGCTGTCCATCAACCTGTATTATTCTGTGTCTGAGCCCTAACAGCGTTGTCTATCCCCTGGTCAGAGTCCCCCTGTAGATGCTCTGGTTGTTACAAGTAGACAGCATTTTCATCTAGCATCCTCAGTGACCTCAACCACAGAGTAGCCCAGCACAGAGCTGCTCAACCACAGAGTAGCCCAGTACAGAGCTGCTCAACCACAGAGTAGCCCAGTACAGAGCTGCTCAACCACAGAGTAGCCCAGTACAGAGCTGCTCAACCACAGAGTAGCCCAGTACAGAGATGCTCTACCACAGAGTAGCCCAGGACAGAGCTGCTCAATCACAGAGTAGCCCCGTACAGAGCTGCTCAACCACAGAGTAGCCCCGTACAGAGCTGCTCAACCACAGAGTAGCCCAGTACAGAGCTGCTCAACCACAGAGTAGCCCAGTACAGAGCTGCTCAACCACAGAGCTGCTCAACCACAGAGTAGCCCAGTACAGAGCTGCTCAACCACAGAGTAGCCCCGTACAGAGCTGCTCAACCAGAGTAGCCCCGTACAGAGCTGCTCAACCACAGAGTAGCCCCGTACAGAGCTGTTCAATCACAGAGTAGCCCCGTACAGAGCTGCTCAACCACAGAGTAGGCCAGTACAGAGCTGCTCAACCACAGAGTAGCCCAGTACAGAGCTGCTCAACCACAGAGTAGCCCCGTACAGAGCTGTTCAACCACAGAGTAGCCCCGTACAGAGCTGCTCAACCACAGAGTAGCCCCGTACAGAGCTGCTCAACCACAGAGTAGCCCCGTACAGAGCTGTTCAACCACAGAGTAGCCCCGTACAGAGCTGCTCAACCACAGAGTAGCCCCGTACAGAGCTGTTCAACCACAGAGTAGCCCAGTACAGAGCTGCTCAACCACAGAGTAGCCCAGTACAGAGCTGCTCAACCACAGAGTAGCCCAGTACAGAGCTGCTCCTCTCCCTGGTTGCAGCCCAAATGCCCCCCCCCCCCCCAATATAGTGCAGAACTTTTGGCCCATGTATGGGCACTGGTCAAAAGTAGGGCACTATATAGGAAATGGGGTGCAATTTGGGAATACACAGCATCCCCTTTCTGTTTGGCTGCTCCCCAATCCAGTCTCTCACTGAACAGGTGCCTTTGTCTTGTAGAGTAGGGTAGGGTAGGGTGACAGTGAGGGAGGAGAGAGAGAGAGTGTGAGTGACAGTGAGGGGGAAGAGAGAGTGTGTGAGTGACAGTGAGGGAGAAGAGAGACAGAGAGAGATTTCCTTTTGGGGCATTTTAGCATCTTTATTTACAAGTTGGTTTATAGACCACCAGACCAATGAGGTAAATGAATGACAACATTTGTAGGAGCCAAGTCATTGAATGTTTCCATGTGTCTGTGTGTGTCCGGATCTCACCTCTCTCTCTCTCTCTCTCTCTCTCTCTCCCACCTCACCTCACCTCACCTCACCTCACCTCTCTCTCTCTCTCTCTCTCTCTCTCTCTCTCTCTCTCTCTCTCTCTCACCTCTCTCTCTCTCCCACCTCTCTCTCTCTCCCACCTCTCTCTCTCTCTCACCTCTCCTCTCTCCCACCTCTTCTCTCTCTCTCTCTCTCTCTCTCTCTCTCTCCCACCTCTTCTCTCTCTCTCTCTCACCTCTCCTCTCTCCCACCTCTCCTCTCTCTTCTCCTGTCTCGCACCTCTCTTTCCCCTCCCCCCATCAGACCCAGTGAAGTCTGAGGGGCCGGGGGTGGGGGTGGGTCCTCTGATGGCGCCAGAGAAAGACCCAGCGGTAGACGATAAGGAGTTGAGGAAGACTCTGTGCCCCTACGCCGCCATGGGGGAGTGTCGCTACGGACTCAACTGTGCCTATCTCCATGGTGACGTGTGTGACATGTGCGGCCTGCAGGTGCTCCATCCCTCCAACGATGCCCAGCGATCAGAACACACCAAGGTAATGGCCCTGTCGACACACACGCCCAGCGATCAGAACACACCAAGGTAATGGCCCTGTCGACACACACGCCCAGCGATCAGAACACACCAAGGTAATGGCCCTGTCGACACACACACCCAGCGATCAGAACACACCAAGGTAATGGCCCTGTCGACACACAGGCCCAGCGATCAGAACACACCAAGGTAATGGCCCTGTCGACACACACGCCCAGCGATCAGAACACACCAAGGTAATGGCCCTGTCGACACACACGCCCAGCGATCAGAACACACCAAGGTAATGGCCCTGTCGACACACACGCCCAGCGATCAGAACACACCAAGGTAATGGCCCTGTCGACACACACACACACAGGCCCAGCGATCAGAACACACCAAGGTAATGGCCCTGTCGACACACACGCCCAGCGATCAGAACACACCAAGGTAATGGCCCTGTCGACACACACACACGCCCAGCGATCAGAACACACCAAGGTAATGGCCCTGTCGACACACACGCCCAGCGATCAGAACACACCAAGGTAATGGCCCTGTCGACACACACGCCCAGCGATCAGAACACACCAAGGTAATGGCCCTGTCGACACACAGGCCCAGCGATCAGAACACACCAAGGTAATGGCCCTGTCGACACACACGCCCAGCGATCAGAACACACCAAGGTAATGGCCCTGTCGACACACACACACACGCCCAGCGATCAGAACACGCCAAGGTAATGGCCCTGTCGACACACGCCCAGCGATCAGAACACACCAAGGTAATGGCCCTGTCGACACACACACACGCCCAGCGATCAGAACACACCAAGGTAATGGCCCTGTCGACACACACACACGCCCAGCGATCAGAACACACCAAGGTAATGGCCCTGTCGACACACGCCCAGCGATCAGAACACACCAAGGTAATGGCCCTGTCGACACACAGGCCCAGCGATCAGAACACACCAAGGTAATGGCCCTGTCGACACACACGCCCAGCGATCAGAACACACCAAGGTAATGGCCCTGTCGACACACACACACGCGCCCAGCGATCAGAACACACCAAGGTAATGGCCCTGTCGACACACACACACGCCCAGCGATCAGAACACACCAAGGTAATGGCCCTGTCGACACACACACACGCCCAGCGATCAGAACACACCAAGGTAATGGCCCTGTCGACACACACACACACACCCAGCGATCAGAACACACCAAGGTAATGGCCCTGTCGACACACACGCCCAGCGATCAGAACACACCAAGGTAATGGCCCTGTCGACACACACACACACGCCCAGCGATCAGAACACACCAAGGTAATGGCCCTGTCGACACACACACGCCCAGCGATCAGAACACACCAAGGTAATGGCCCTGTCGACACACAGGCCCAGCGATCAGAACACACCAAGGTAATGGCCCTGTCGACACACACACACACACGCCCAGCGATCAGAACACACCAAGGTAATGGCCCTGTCGACACACACGCCCAGCGATCAGAACACGCCAAGGTAATGGCCCTGTCGACACACACACACACAGGCCCAGCGATCAGAACACACCAAGGTAATGGCCCTGTCGACACACACGCCCAGCGATCAGAACACACCAAGGTAATGGCCCTGTCGACACACAGGCCCAGCGATCAGAACACACCAAGGTAATGGCCCTGTCGACACACAGGCCCAGCGATCAGAACACACCAAGGTAATGGCCCTGTCGACACACACGCCCAGCGATCAGAACACACCAAGGTAATGGCCCTGTCGACACACACGCCCAGCGATCAGAACACACCAAGGTAATGGCCCTGTCGACACACACGCCCAGCGATCAGAACACACCAAGGTAATGGCCCTGTCGACACACACACACACCCAGCGATCAGAACACGCCAAGGTAATGGCCCTGTCGACACACAGGCCCAGCGATCAGAACACACCAAGGTCCAACAAAGATACGGTCATCCTAACACCTCACAGGTGGAGCGGTCTGATTTAACATCAGTAGGGTGTGTGTGGTACTCAGTCTCCTTGTTTTACTGTCATATACTGGATTTATACAATACAAAGTATCAGTGTTCCAGAATTGAGACACTTATTTCATAAAACAATGATCAAGTCATTGGAAATGGTCAACTGCCCTGTGACGGTTTCCTGATGTTGTTCATAAATGTGGAAGTTTCTGGTGGTTAACTTAACTTGTTTTGGTTTCCCCTCAGGCTTCATAATGCATTATAATGGTTAACTACACCTGTATTATTCCCCTCAGGCTTCATAATGCATTATAGTGGTTAGCTACACCTGTATTATTCCCCTCAGGCTTCATAATGCATTATAGTGGTTAGCTACACCTGTATTATTCCCCTCAGGCTTCATAATGCATTATAGTGGTTAGCTACACCTGTATTATTCCCCTCAGGCTTCATAATGCATTATAGCGGTTAGCTACACCTGTATTATTCCCCTCAGGCTTCATAATGCATTATAGCGGTTAGCTACACCTGTATTATTCCCCTCAGGCTTCATAATGCATTATAGCGGTTAGCTACACCTGTATTATTCCCCTCAGGCTTCATAATGCATTATAGCGGTTAGCTACACCTGTATTATTCCCCTCAGGCGTCATAATGCATTATAGCGGTTAGCTACACCTGTATTATTCCCCTCAGGCTTCATAATGCATTATAGCGGTTAGCTACACCTGTATTATTCCCCTCAGGCTTCATAATGCATTATAGCGGTTAGCTACACCTGTATTATTCCCCTCAGGCTTCATAATGCATTATAGCGGTTAGCTACACCTGTATTATTCCCCTCAGGCTTCATAATGCATTATAGCGGTTAGCTACACCTGTATTATTCCCCTCAGGCTTCATAATGCATTATAGCGGTTAGCTACACCTGTATTATTCCCCTCAGGCTTCATAATGCATTATAGCGGTTAGCTACACCTGTATTATTCCCCTCAGGCGTCATAATGCATTATAGCGGTTAGCTACACCTGTATTATTCCCCTCAGGCTTCATAATGCATTATAGCGGTTAGCTACACCTGTATTATTCCCCTCAGGCTTCATAATGCATTATAGCGGTTAGCTACACCTGTATTATTCCCCTCAGGCTTCATAATGCATTATAGCGGTTAGCTACACCTGTATTATTCCCCTCAGGCTTCATAATGCATTATAGCGGTTAGCTACACCTGTATTATTCCCCTCAGGCTTCATAATGCATTATAGCGGTTAGCTACACCTGTATTATTCCCCTCAGGCTTCATAATGCATTATAGCGGTTAGCTACACCTGTATTATTCCCCCTCAGGCTTCATAATGCATTATAGCGGTTAGCTACACCTGTATTATTCCCCTCAGGCTTCATAATGCATTATAGCGGTTAGCTACACCTGTATTATTCCCCTCAGGCTTCATAATGCATTATAGCGGTTAGCTACACCTGTATTATTCCCCCTCAGGCTTCATAATGCATTATAGCGGTTAGCTACACCTGTATTATTCCCCTCAGGCTTGCATGGAGGCCCATGAGAAGGACATGGAGATCTCGTTTGCCATCCAGCGCAGTAAGGACATGCAGTGCGGTGTGTGCATGGAGGTGGTGTTTGAGAAGGCCAACCCCAGCGAGAGACGATTCGGCATCCTGTCCAACTGCTGCCACTGCTACTGCCTCAAGTGCATCCGCAAGTGGAGGAGCGCCAAGACGTTCGAGAGCAAGATCATCAAGTAAGGAACTGGAGTAGGCCTTAGTATCCTGAGGGGCCAATTCATTTAGCAGCATGTAGGAGAAAATACTATGAACACATGACAATAAATATAGACCAGAAAACCAAAGCAGGATATACAGCAATATGTAGACTGGACTACTATATACTACTACAGCTTATTGAGGAAGATGATAGACTATATACTACTACAGCTTATTGAGGAAGATGAGACTATATACTTCTACAGTTTATTGAGGAAGATTATAGCAGCTGACGTGAAGGACAGTTTACACCTGTCAGTTTGACATGTAGGGAGCCGGTATCTGCGCTCTGAGGAAAACGAACAGAAATCATGAAACGAGGGATGCTGGGAGTCCCTCAGAATGGAGGGCGCCTTTTACGTATGACTGGTGTCTGATACACGTGAGAGGTCAGTTAAGGCAGTGGACACAGTTTAGGTCTAACCGGGGTTGTGGTGAGGGGGGGCTTCTTGGTTCTTTGAAACCAGGGACAGATACAGACAAGCAATGTCCCCTCGCGTGTCGGAGACGGACGAGTCCCCTCGCGTGTCGGAGACGGACGTGTCCCCTCGCGTGTCGGAGACGGACGAGTCCCCTCGCGTGTCGGAGACGGACGAGTCCCCTCGCGTGTCGGAGACGGACGAGTCCCCTCGCGTGTCGGAGACGGACGAGTCCCCTCGCGTGTCGGAGACGGACGAGTCCCCTCGCGTGTCGGAGACGGACGAGTCCCCTCGCGTGTCGGAGACGGACGAGTCCCCTCGCGTGTCCGAGCCGGACGAGCCCCCTCGCGTGTCCGAGCCGGACGAGCCCCCTCGCGTGTCCGAGCCGGACGAGTCCCCTCGCGTGTCCGAGCCGGACGAGCCCCCTCGCGTGCCCGAGCCGGACGAGTCCCCTCGCGTGTCCGAGACGGACGAGTCCCCTCGCGTGTCCGAGACGGACGAGTCCCCTCGCGTGTCCGAGACGGACGAGTCCCCTCGCGTGTCCGAGACGGACGAGTCCCCTCGCGTGTCCGAGACGGACGAGTCCCCTCGCGTGTCCGAGACGGACGAGTCCCCTCGCGTGTCCGAGACGGACGAGCTATGGTCCCTACTGTCAGACACAAGCTATGTTTTTTTTCACTTGTTTTGACCTTATCCAACTAAACCTCTCTCTTCCCAGGTCCTGTCCAGAGTGTCGGATCACGTCCAACTTCGTCATCCCCAGTGAGTACTGGGTGGAGGACAAGGAAGACAAGCAGAAACTGATACAGAAATACAAGGATGGCATGGGGTAAGCTATGTACTGGTGGCATGGGGTAAGCTATGTACTGATGGCATGGGGTAAGCTATGTACTGATGGCATGGGGTAAGCTATGTACTGATGGCATGGGGTAAGCTATGTACTGATGGCATGGGGTAAGCTATGTACTGATGGCATGGGGTAAGCTATGTACTGGTGGCATGGGGTAAGCTATGTGCTGGTGGCATGGGGTAAGCTATGTGCTGATGGCATGGGGTAAGCTATGTACTGATGGCATGGGGTAAGCTATGTACTGGTGGCATGGGGTAAGCTATGGACTGGTGGCATGGGGTAAGCTATGTACTGATGGCATGGGGTAAGCTATGTACTGATGGCATGGGGTAAGCTATGTACTGATGATAGGATGGCATGGGGTAAGCTATGTACTGGTGGCATGGGGTAAACTATGTACTGATGATAGGATGGCATGGGGTAAGCTATGTACTGATGGCATGGGGTAAGCTATGTACTGATGGCATGGGGTAAGCTATGTACTGATGGCATGGGGTAAGCTATGTACTGGTGGCATGGGGTAAGCTATGTGCTGATGGCATGGGGTAAGCTATGTACTGATGGCATGGGGTAAGCTATGTACTGATGGCATGGGGTAAGCTATGGACTGGTGGCATGGGGTAAGCTATGGACTGGTGGCATGGGGTAAGCTATGTACTGATGGCATGGGGTAAGCTATGTACTGATGGCATGGGGTAAGCTATGTACTGATGGCATGGGGTAAGCTATGTACTGATGATAGGATGGCATGGGGTAAGCTATGTACTGGTGGCATGGGGTAAGCTATGTACTGATGATAGGATGGCATGGGGTAAGCTATGTACTGATGGCATGGGGTAAGCTATGTACTGATGGCATGGGGTAAGCTATGTACTGATGGCATGGGGTAAGCTATGTACTGATGGCATGGGGTAAGCTATGTACTGATGGCATGGGGTAAGCTATGTACTGATGGCATGGGGTAAGCTATGTGCTGATGGCATGGGGTAAGCTATGGACTGGTGGCATGGGGTAAGATATGTACTGGTGGCATGGGGTAAGATATGTACTGGTGGCATGGGGTAAGCTATGTACTGGTGGCATGGGGTAAGCTATGTACTGGTGGCATGGGGTAAGCTATGTACTGATGGCATGGGGTAAGCTATGTACTGGTGGCATGGGGTAAGCTATGTACTGATGGCATGGGGTAAGCTATGTACTGATGGCATGGGGTAAGCTATGTACTGGTGGCATGGGGTAAGCTATGTGCTGGTGGCATGGGGTAAGCTATGTGCTGGTGGCATGGGGTAAGCTATGTGCTGGTGGCATGGGGTAAGCTATGTGCTGGTGGCATGGGGTAAGCTATGTACTGATGGCATGGGGTAAGCTATGTACTGATGGCATGGGGTAAGCTATGTACTGATGGCATGGGGTAAGCTATGTACTGATGGCATGGGGTAAGCTATGTACTGGTGGCAGGATGGCATGGGGTTAAAGTGACTGCATAGATAATTAACGCCGAGTAGCAGGGGGGGTTGTCAATGTAAATAGTCCGGGTAGCCATTTTTGATTTAATTGTTCAGCAGTCTTATGGCTTGGGGGTAGAAGCTGTTGAGGAGCCTTTTGGACCTAGACTTGGCGCTCCGGTACCGCTTGCCCGTGCGGCAGCAGAGAGAACAGTTGACCGGTCTTACCATGAGCCTTCTCAGGAGGATGGAACACGTTGTGTAGAGGACACAGATGGACTAGTCGGCTCTGTGTTTTATCTGTAATAATCACTGTCCTCTGCTGACTGGGCCTGTCTCTCTGTCTGTGTCCCGCAGGACTAAAGCCTGTCGGTACTTCGACCAGGGTCGTGGCACCTGTCCGTTTGGCTCCAACTGCTTCTACAAACACGCCTTCCCTGACGGACGGCTGGAGGAGCCTCAGCCGCAGAGAAGACAGTCGGGTTCCAACGGCAGGAACAGGGTAAGGTGGAGCGGCGCTCCGACACACGTCCTTTCTGTCAGAAATGGATTGAGCCTGTTTTGACCTGGGGTTCATACGTTAACAGACAACGATCTGTCATTTTGGAAATGTTTTCATATGGTCCAGAAGTTCCATGGGGTTCAAACGTTAACAGACAACGATCTGTCATTTTGGACATTTTTCATATGGTCCAGAAGTTCCATGGGGTTCAAATGTTAACAGACAACGATCTGTCATTTTGGACATTTTTCATATGGTCCAGAAGTTCCATGGGGTTCAAATGTTAACAGACAACGATCTGTCATTTTGGACATTTTTCATATGGTCCAGAAGTTCCATGGGGTTCAAATGTTAACAGACAACGATCTGTCATTTTGGACATTTTTCAAATGTTCCGGAAGTTTCTCAGCCATATTGTAACGCTTCCTGTTCTGCTTTCGTAATACCAAAACTAATTCCAGTTTTTAATAGTACTGTTCTCCTCTCCCCTCCAGAACTCGAGGAGGACGCCCCTGTGGGAGCTGTTTGAAGAGCGGGAGAACAGCAGCGACTCCTTCGACAACGAGGACGAGGAGATGGTGACCTTTGAACTGAGCGAGATGCTCCTCATGCTCCTCGCTGCAGGGACCGACGAAGACGTCACCGACTCGGAGGACGAATGGGACTTGTTTCACGAAGAGCTGGACGATATCTACGAGATTTACCTATAGCACCACTCCTAGCTCTGACCTCTGACCCCTAACCACCCTTCTTCACCCTATGCTACGCGCTAGAATGGACTGTCTTGTGTGTTTGGGACAGTAGCTTCTCTCCCCTGGTTGTCATGGCAGTGTCTTGAAGGCAGGCCATTCATTAATAAATTAATTACTAAATGAAACGGATTAAAAAGACTTAAGAGAGCAGGTGGGTGTGGGTGTAAACATTTTCTAGAAACGTCCTGTCCTTGTGAATCTATCTATCCGTGTCGGGTTCATGTAAAAATAACAAGAAAAAAATGCAAAAAAATTACAAACATTTTGAAAATATCGCTAATAAACGGTGGTGTTTATTTGTGGACGTGGGTTTGACTTACCATTTCAACCCAGGTGTTTTTAAGACTTTTTTTTTTGGAGGATGATGCACCAACCAACTCTACACAACTACACTTCCTGGTGATGTCATGTCTGTGGTGGTCGTTGGGTATCGTAGTCCTCTGGTCATGCACTGAGTTGTATTGGGCGGAGGGAGACAGCAGTCCTGTCCACTTCCTGTATTCACATGCACCCTCTTATTGAGTCACTCTTTCCCTCCTCTCCCTCTCTCTCAAGGAGGGGGGACTCCCTCTCATGGGGGGGAGGAGGGGACTCCCTCTGTCATGGGGGGAGGGGGGGGACTCCCTCTGTCATGGGGGGGAGGAGGGGACTCCCTCTGTCATGGGGGGAGGGGGGGGACTCCCTCTGTCATGGGGGGAGGGGGGGGGGACTCCCTCTGTCATGGGGGGAGGGGGGGGGGACTCCCTCTGTCATGGGGGGAGGGGGGGGGGACTCCCTCTGTCATGGGGTGGAGGGGGGGACTCCCTCTGTCAAGGGGGGGAGGGAACTCACTCTGTGAGGTGGGGGGAGAGACAGAGAGACTCACTCTGTCAAGGGGGGGGGGGGACAACTTACCGTATCTAAAGTTTTTTTTAAATTGACATTTTAGTCATTTAGCAGACGCTCTTATCCAGAGCGACTTACAGTTAGTGAGTGCATACATTTTCATACTGGCCCCCCGTGGGAAACGAACCCACAACCCTGGCGTTGCAAACGCCATGCTCTACCAACTGAGCTACACGGGGACTCAAGTGTACGTTTTCTTTCCCCCGTCTCAATCGCAGGTATTGTTCAGGAACATGAATGACAAGTCCCTCCTCAGAACCAAGCTAAAAGTGACACTTGACGGCAGCTTCCCAAATGGCACCATATTCACTGGACACCGAGTGTACAAAACATTAGGAACACCTTCCCAAAACTGTTGCTCTGGTCAAAAGTAGCGTTCTATATAGGGAATAGGGTGCCATTCTCTGGTCTAAAGTAGGGCTCTATATAGGGAATAGGGTGCCATTCTCTGGTCTAAAGTAGCGTTCTATATAGGGAATAGGGTGCCATTTGGGACCCTTCTCCTCGTTGATCTCCATTAGAATGCACTATATTATGTTTCACTATTGTTTTCTATGGTCCAGAACCATCCATCGTGACTTGAAATAATTAAAGTTTATTATCTAAGTTACCTGGGTTTACTGAGTGGAATTAATTATTTACCTGCTTCATTCTTTTTTACTCTGATATATTATGGCTTCTACTACTACTAATAATAATAATAATAATATGCCATTTGAACTACACGTGTGTCTACGCGTTAGAATTTCGGTTACATTTCTAATGTTGTGTGGGGCTCTGACCTGGTGCGTCTGTCTAGTCTGATCTGTTACGCCATCCAGAATGCATTCTTTTGTTATCCCACTAACTCAAGTCTCTACTAGGGGAAAAAGTCATTCGAGGTTTAGCCTTGCTTTGTCCCCTCTCTCTCTCTCTCTCTGAAGGTCTGTTGCCGTCCCAGCCAAGCAACCTTGGCATATTTTAATCACGTGTCTGTGTCCGGTGGGGGAATTTTAAGTGACATCGGGGACGTGGTTCCATATTACTGTCTTGTCCATTTTGATATTCTCTCTGCTGTCATACTCTGAATGACACGCAGTGCATTCGGAAAGTATTCAGACCCCCTTGACTTTTTCCACATTTTGTTACGTTACAGCCTTACTCTAAAATTGATTTTTTTTTTATTACAAAACAATCTCAATCTACACACAATACCCCATAATGACGAAGCAAAAACTGTTTTATACATTTTTGCAAATATATTACAAAAAAAAACGGATATCACATTTACATACGTATTCAGACCCTTTACTCAGTACTTTGTTGAAGCACCTTTGGCAGCGATTACAGCCTTGAGTCTTCTTGGGTATGAAGCTACAAGCTTGGCACACCTGTATTTGGGGAGTTTCTCCCATTCCTCTCTGCAGATCCTCTCAAGCTCTGTCAGGTTGGATGGGGAGGGTTGCTGCACAGCTATTTTCAGGTCTCTCCAGAGATGTTAGATTGGGTTCAAGTTCGGGCTCTGGCTGGGCCACTCAAGGACATTCATAGACTTGTCCCGAAGCCACTCCTGCGTTGTCTTGGCTGTGTGCTTAGGGTCGTTGTCCTGTTGGAAGGTGAACCTTCGACCCAGTCTGAGGTCCTCTGGAGCAGGTTTTCATCAAGGATCTCCGTACTTTGCTCTGTTCATCTTTGCCTCGATCCTGACTAGTCTCCCAGTCCCTGCCACTGAAAAACATCTCCACAGCATGATGCTGCCACCACCATGCTTCACCGTAGGGATGGTGCCAGGTTTCCTCCAGACATGACGCTTGGCATTCTGGCCAAAGAGGTCAATCTTGGTTTCATCAGACCAGAGAATCTTGTTTCTCATGGTCTGAGAGCCTTTAGGTGCCTTTTGGCAAACTCCAAGCGGGCTGTCATGTGCATTTTACTGAGGAGTGGCTTCCGTCTGGCCACTCTACCATATAGGCCTGATTGGTGGAGTGTTGCAGAGATGGTTGTCCTTCTGGAAGGTTCTCCAATCTCCACAGAGGAACCATCAGGTTCTTGGTCACCTCTCTGACCAAGGCCCTTCTCCCCCGATTGCTCAGTTTGGCCGGGCGGCCAGCTCTAGGAAGAGTCTTGGTGGTACCAAATGTCTTCCATGTAAGAATGATGGAGGCCACTGTGTTCTTGGGGACCTTCAATGCTGCAGACATTTTTTTGGTACCCGTCCCCAGATCTGTGTCTCGGCGCTCTACGGACAATTCCTTCGACCTCATGGCTTGTCAACTGTGGGACCTTTTTTATATAGACAGGTGTGTTCCTTTCCAAATCATGAACATTGAATTTACCACAGGTGGACTCCCATCAAGTTGTAGAAACATATCAAGGATGATCAATGGAAACAGGATGCACCTGAGCTCAATTTCGAGTCTCACAGCAAAGTGTCTGAATACTTATGTAAATAAGGTATTTCTGTTTTATTTATTTTTATACATTTGCAAACATTTCTAAAAACCTGTTTTCGCTTTGTTATGGGGTATTGTGTGTAGATGGGAGGATGTTTATTTATTTAATCCACTGTAGAATAAGGCTGTAACAAAATGTGGAGGAAAAAAAGTGAAGGGGTCTGAATACTTTCCGAATGCACTGCATGTCCCAAATGGTACCCTGTTCCTTATAGTGAACTATGTTTTACCAGAGGTCAAAGGTAGCCCTAGTGCACTATAGGGGGGGGATGAAGCCTGGGTAACAGATCCCAGTATTCTGGACACATGGAGAGACTGGTAGTACAGCTAGAAATGATTCAGACCGGAGGACCAGACTAGCTCTGGTCCAGGGTGTCTTTCGACCCCGCGCTCACTATAGATGGCGATGGATGGTGAGGGCACTACCAACACCCTGCACCAGAGCTATAGGACTAGACGTGGCAGAGCCTCTGTTCCCTATATGACCCCTCTAGACGTGGTAGAGCCTCTGTTTCCTCTATGACCCCTCTAGACGTGGCAGAGCCTCTGTTTCCTCTATGACCCCTCTAGACGTGGCAGAGCCTATGTTCCGTATATGACCCCTCTAGACGTGGCAGAGCCTCTGTTTCCTATATGACCCCTCTAGACGTGGCAGAGCCTCTGTTTCCTATATGACCCCTCTAGACGTGGCAGAGCCTCTGTTTCCTATATGACCCCTCTAGACGTGGCAGAGCCTCTGTTCCCTATATGACCCCCTCTAGACGTGGCAGAGCCTCTGTTCCCTATATGACCCCTCTAGACGTGGCAGAGCCTCTGTTCCCTATATGACCCCTCTAGACGTGGCAGAGCCCCTGTTCCCTATATGACCCCTCTAGACGTGGCAGAGCCTCTGTTCCCTATATGACCCCTCTAGACGTGGCAGAGCCTCTGTTCCCTATATGACCCCTCTAGACGTGGCAGAGCCTCTGTTCCCTATATGACCCCCTCTAGACGTGGCAGAGCCTCTGTTTCCTCTATGACCCCTCTAGATGTGGCAGAGCCTCTGTTTCCTATATGACCCCTCTAGACGTGGCAGAGCCTCTGTTTCCTCTATGACCCCTCTAGACGTGGCAGAGCCTCTGTTCCCTATATGACCCCTCTAGACGTGGCAGAGCCTCTGTTTCCTATATGACCCCCTCTAGACGTGGCAGAGTCTCTGTTTCCTATATGACCCCTCTAGACGTGGCAGAGCCTCTGTTCCCTATATGACCCCTCTAGACGTGGCAGAGCCTCTGTTTCCTATATGACCCCTCTAGACATGGCAGAGCCCCTGTTCCCTATATGACCCCTCTAGACGTGGCAGAGCCTCTGTTTCCTCTGACCCCTCTAGACGTGGCAGAGCCTCTGTTTCCTCTATGACCCCTCTAGACGTGGCAGAGCCTCTGTTTCCTCTATGACCCCTCTAGATGTGGCAGAGTCTCTGTTTCCTATATGACCCCTCTAGACGTGGCAGAGCCTCTGTTCCCTATATGACCCCTCTAGATGTGGCAGAGCCTCTGTTTCCTATATGACCCCTCTAGACGTGGCAGAGTCTCTGTTCCCTATATGACCCCTCTAGACGTGGCAGAGCCTCTGTTCCCTATATGACCCCTCTAGACGTGGCAGAGCCTCTGTTCCCTATATGACCCCTCTAGACGTGGCAGAGCCTCTGTTTCCTATATGACCCCTCTAGACGTGGCAGAGCCTCTGTTTCCTATATGACCCCTCTAGACGTGGCAGAGCCTCTGTTCCCTCTATGACCCCTCTAGACGTGGCAGAGCCTCTGTTCCCTATATGACCCCTCTAGACGTGGCAGAGCCTCTGTTCCCTATATGACCCCTCTAGACGTGGCAGAGTCTCTGTTTCCTATATGACCCCTCTAGACGTGGCAGAGCCTCTGTTCCCTATATGAACCCTCTGTTTCCTATATGACCCCTCTAGACGTGGCAGAGCCCCTGTTTCCTATATGACCCCTCTAGACGTGGCAGAGCCTCTGTTCCCTATATGACCCCTCTAGACGTGGCAGAGCCTCTGTTTCCTATATGACCCCTCTAGACGTGGCAGAGCCTCTGTTCCCTATATGACCCCTCTAGACGTGGCAGAGCCTCTGTTCCCTATATGACCCCTCTAGACGTGGCAGAGCCCCTGTTTCCTATATGACCCCTCTAGACGTGGCAGAGCCTCTGTTTCCTATATGACCCCTCTAGACGTGGCAGAGTCTCTGTTCCCTATATGACCCCTCTAGACGTGGCAGAGCCTCTGTTCCCTATATGACCCCTCTAGACGTGGCAGAGCCTCTGTTCCCTATATGACCCCTCTAGACGTGGCAGAGCCCCTGTTTCCTCTGCAGAGGGGATGTAAGGGCCCTTGGTATTATAACTACTTTATTCCTGGCTACTCACTTTATAAATAGCCTTGCCTATCATTTGACAGGCACTCCTATAACATCAAGTTATTTTGCTTAACAAATCCTACGGATAGATCAACCGTTATCTCAACATGATTAATGTCCAACGTTGCAAAATATGGCGAAAAGGCGTCTCAAATTAAAAAATAATAATAATCCGGGGAAAAGCTCGAATAAACAGAACGATTATGGCTACACATCTGCGCACACGGCAATAATTCCATCCAGCGCATTCCATTCCAGTGGGAGAGAAAATCCATGCCTTGGTTTACGCGCGCCCCACTGTGGCTCTCCAACCTTTAAAAGCAAAGACAGTACAGTATGAAGATGGGCAGAAACTGCTTCTCCCAATTGAAATCCCCGATCACGCTTGTAGGCGATGTCATGGCGACGTTGGCTAGCTAGTGTAAGCTCATGCGCAAAAATACGTCATTGTGAATGTCGTCATATCAAAGGCACTCCTTCAATATAAAGTCATTTTTGACGAAAATTAAAACGTTTCAGTTTGTCACTTTTCACGAAGTTGGAGTAATAACTCGTTGAACTACTTAAGACGTTGGCTCGAATATAGGTTGTGCCTTTAGATTTCGAGAAAGTTAACAACTAAGGAATGATTGTTCACTTCTCTCACTGACTTCTCAACCCCCGAACACCGGCCTGTTCCCGGAAGTCTCGCGATGTTGCGCCTCTGGGTTTAGAAACTCTGTGCTAAAAGCATCTATCATCTAGTAGAGAGGAGAGAAAGGGAGGCGAACGCGCAAATACATGCATACAATGATAGCAGAAATTGGTGCCAAGGCCAGCTCCCGCTATCCCCATCCCCAAGCAGCTGTGATCTGCCCTGACTCACCCGTTTCATCGGCCCCGGACCACGGCGTCGGACAGCTGTTCATCCGTAGCGCCTCGTCCAGGAGGGACACACGGACGTCCGCGGGAAGTATCAACCCAGACGAGAGCTCCATCAAGCCGCTGGTATCCGGAGTATCCTCCGCTGCTACAGCCGCCTATATCATGACCTCGGGGGAATTCATGCAGACCGCTCCCCTGTTCGGCCAGAGGTCCAAGAGGAACGTTCTCTACAAGATCCTGTGTTTCCTCATTCTGATATTCCAAGGAGGCATTCTAGATTTCTACCTCATCATCTTCACGGATCTGTACTGGTGCTCGTGGATCGCCACGGACCTGGTGGTGATCTCCGGCTGGGGGATCTTCTTCGTGAAGAACGCCAGGAGCAAGAGAGAGCGGGCGTGTGGATTCCACCAGAAGAGCTCTATATTCGGCTGTAACCTCGGGGAGTTTACCTACGCCTACCTGGCCTGGCTTATCTACGTGATCGCATGCACCCCTAAAATGGTCCTCGTTCTGGAGACTTCGATATTAGATCTCATCGCGCTCAAAGTTCCATTCGGTGTAACTGGATTTAAGATCATCATGTTGCTCTCGGCCCCATTGCTCTACTGCCTCATCAATTCTATCACAGAGGACCAGAACGGAGCCACGCGCCACCGGTCCCAGAGCTGCTTCACGACCACCTGTCTGGACCTCGTGGACTGCTTTACCCTGGTGGAGATGCTTCTGAGGAACGAGATACCGACGGTCTATTTAAAATACACGGTCATCTCGGTGTATTTCATCGCCCTGGGCGTCCCGGTGGTGTGGTTATATGAGCTGACGGCCTCCGAGATGCGGTGCCGCTGGGTCTGGGCTAGGTTCCTGACCGGGGTGTTGGTCAACGCTCCACTTCTGGTGGTCCGGTGCTTCCAGGTGTATGTTCACAAGATGCCCGTGTCGGTGTTCATGTTTAAGAATATGTTCTTCCTGGCCTGTAAGAGTCTGGACCTGATGGAGCAGTGCTTCACAGTGCGGGGAGTCGGGAGGTTCGGCGAGGGAAGCAACCCGGCGCAGTTCTCTCACTGTGTCTCCGAGAACGATATGTGTCCCCATGGATATGTCAACACCCTGGCCGTTACCACGCAGTCCTAGGCCGGCTTGGATCTCACCCTGGCCGTCACTACCTAGACCTAAAACGGCCTGGATTTTTGATTTTATCCCCCCGGAGGATGGAAGGCACATGAGTGATGATGGAGGAAGAATTTTGAGGGACAGGACAGGGGATACGTCCCAAACGGCACAGTATGCCCTATATAGTGCATTACTTTTGACTAGGGCTCATGGGGCTTTGGTCAAAATTAGTGCAATATATAGGGAATAGGGTGCCAATGGGGATGCACCTGGGTGGGGACGCACGCCAGGTGTCAATCAACAACAGCTTTATTGACGATTTCTCATTTATTCAGATGAACATCGATCACAACAGGTGCTACAGAATCATTATGCATCAACTACAGCTGTGATAGACCTGGCCTCTGGGTATTCTTGTGAAGTAGTGGTGGTGGTGGTGGTGGTTGATTAGTGGGGTTCGTGAATTGAAATCATTGACTTGCACTTGAATTGTGGGGTACTTTAGAAAAGTGAGAATCGTTTTCTTTGTTTTTATTTGATGGATTAGTTGGCAAAGTGCAGGAAAGATTGTGGTTTGAAATTGAATCTTGGACATGGTCTCAATGTCGATGTAAATTCATGTTTTAATATTGGTAAGTCTCGTCTCCAAATCTGTGAAACTTCCAAATACCATTTCCTAATCAATTAATCGATTGAAACCTTGTGGTAATTTAGATGCGTAATTAGTGCGTAATTGCGGTATACGTAATGATTCCAATGTTTAATCATGTCCTCTCAGTTCCTAAACCCTTTTGGGGGGATATGTAATGTTTTATCAATATAAATCAATTGCTATTTCTTAAGAATTTGACATCGCTATGTGCATTTTACTGTATGCTTTGAAGTACCATGACAATACGTCATGTCAAATGATGAGACACGGAGCAGACATCCAATTGAGCAGCTATGTATTACTCTCTGTGTCTGTCTCTCTCTCTCTCTCTCCTCAAGACAAGGCCTACCTCTTTGCATCCAGTCAATATCATCTGGGCTATCTATCGGTCAACATGTGTACCGACATTCTTGACTGATGGAATTTATACAGGGTCAGCCATTGCAATTTGTCACGAGAAATTTTAAAGGAGCTTCAAAAAAATGTTTTTGAATAGAGGGCGTTATAAATGTGATAACATTTCGATCTAACGTGGTGAGACAATCTTTCTCCAAGGTGCTATGAAGGAATGTGGAGCGATGGGATAAGATGGGAGTGAAGTTGATATGCGAGGTGTTTGACATCCTATTGCAGGAACTCTGGGTAAACAGAATAACCCACCTATTACCGACAGAAGGCCCTTATGTAGATGAGGTCAAGAGGTCACTGCACGACCAATAGAACAGGGTCGCAGACAAATTGGAGAATATATCACAGCCGTACACTTGTCATCCCAAATGTAGGTCGCTGTTTCCCCTATTGGTCTTATCATACAGTATCTCTGGTGAAAAACACAAATACGAAATGATGTTAGGTAAAAAAAATGCCAAATACATATTGGTAATGACTGGGATCTGCAGAGCAGACACTCGTACAGTATATAACATCAGCCTACATCTTGGATTTACTGCGCGACTAAAAGTAGTCCATTTAGTTTCCAGTGCCTCGGCCTCTGGTCATTAAATACATCTTGGATTTACTGCGCTACTAAAAGCAGTCCATTTAGTTTCCAGTGCCTCGGCCTCTGGTCATTAAATACATCTTGGATTTACTGCGCTACTAAAAGCAGTCCATTTAGTTTCCAGTGCCTCGGCCTCTGGTCATTAAATACATCTTGGATTTACTGCGCTACTAAAAGCAGTCCATTTAGTTTCCAGTGCCTCGGCCTCTGATCATTAAATACATCTTGGATTTACTGCGCTACTAAAAGCAGTCCATTTAGTTTCCAGTGCCTCGGCCTCTGGTCATTAAATAGATCTTGGATTTACTGCGCTACTAAAAGCAGTCCATTTAGTTTCCAGTGCCTCTGCCTCTGGTCATTAAATACATCTTGGATGTAATATAATGAACTCAACCTAATGGTGATCTGTGACATTTCCTGATCCTGTTTCTTATTCACTTGTCTGATGGGAAAACAGTGAGCTGAATATAGCCTGAGTGCCAGTCTGTATGTGCCATCATGCCAACGCCTTGTCACTCAGCCTCATTGCATGCCAAACTGTATGTCTTGACAATGACGACACGGAGCTGGCAAGAACACCAACGGATCTAATGTAACCGTGTTGCTTCCGTCCCTCTCCTCGCCCCTACCTGGGCTTGAACCAGGGACCCTCTGCACACATCGACAACAATCACCCCTCGAAGCACCGTTACCCGTCGCTCCACAAAAGGCGCGGTCCTTTGCAGAGCAAAGGGGAAACAACTACTTCAACGTCTCAGAGCGAGCGACGTCACCGATTGAAATGCTACTAGCGCGTACCGCTAACCGTTTCACCCCGGTTACACTAAGACCGGGCTATGCTGAACGTGCAGGTTGAGGATGAATAGGAATTATAAACTGCTACGAAAACGTTGTGCCTTTTGAGTGCAGTGTTGAAACAGTGTTGTCAGGTTGGGGGATTGTGGATGGCTTTCTTCATTAAGTGTTGTGTACACGAGTTGTGGACTAAAAGGAAGTGATATTTTATCATATAAAGTCAAATGAAAATATTTCTATTGAGGGATTTTAAAATGAGTTGTCCTTCTGCCTAGCCTTATGTTGACTGATTGCACTCAAATTAAAAAATGGAATGGCTCTTTCTTGCTTCTGTTTGTTCATAATCAATCAAGACAAAAGTATTTACATGTTATTATGTGCAGTCAATTGGTGTAAAAGATGGAGACTCGTGATCAACCAGACAAAAACACAGATAATTCATTTGAGAAAACCAGGTACTAAGATACGTTTTTTTTCTTCCAGTTTTTGTTTTGGTGAAGACGTTCTTATGTTTACTAGCAATTATAAATATTTGTGTATTTTTACCGATGAACATATGACCTTTCTATACGGAACGTCTGCCCGACTCCGCAAGTAACGCTCTTAGGGGGAGTTATAGGAAAAACTAAAACACTCAAAGATATTGGTGTATGCTACGTATTCCAAACTGTGTCAGACACGCGTGTGTCCTGTTCTGGATTATTTAGCAGGTGCCAAGAGGTATCCTAAAAAATGAACAGAGCAGTACGTTACTTTTTATGTGTCCACAAGTTTGCACCTATACTTGCAATTACTGGGGACACGGGCTGGGAAACCCTGTGAGGTGAGACGGAAGGCGTGTACGGTGAGACTTTGGAATAGATTGTTGGATATGCCAACTGCCAGAATAGCCAGTCAAGTTTTTCAATGGAATCTATCCATAGGGGGGAGCCTGGGCAACTGAAATGTCTGACCTTTTTCAACAGTCTGACCGTGAACATCTGTATGACAACCAAATTAAATTTAATGGAGACATAGATATTATTTTTTTTTAAACAACTGTTGATGCAATATGAAAGAAAATGGGTGGAGGAGATTCATCATGAACCCAAATTGAGAACCTTTTTGTTTGATTAAGGGTGAATTGGTGTGTGAGAGATATATTATGTATAACCTACCGAAACGCAAGAGATCGCTATGTACACAGGTATGATCAGGGACATTGCCTCTGCCTAAACAGGTTGGTATAGTGGTGAAACGGAAGAGGAAAGACTATGTAACTATCGTGACCTGGAAGAAATAGAGAATGAAACTCATTATATCCTCTACTGTCCTTTCTACCACGATATACGCTTGCTCTTACTCCAGAAAGCACACCAGATATACCCCTGGCATTATGTGGCTGAGGAGACAGACCACCAGATATACCCCTGGCATTATGTGGCTGAGGAGACAGACCACCAGATATACCCTGGCATTATGTGGCTGAGGAGACAGACCACCAGATATACCCTGGCATTATGTGGCTGAGGAGACAGACCACCAGATATACCCTGGCATTATGTGGCTGAGGAGACAGACCACCAGATATACCCTGGCATTATGTGGCTGAGCCATGAGGAGACAGACCACCAGATATACCCCTGGCATTATGTGGCTGAGGAGACAGACCACCAGATATACCCTGGCATTATGTGCTGAGGAGACAGACCACCAGATATACCCTGGCATTATGTGGCTGAGGAGACAGACCACCAGATATACCATGGCATTATGTGGCTGAGGAGACAGACCACCAGATATACCCTGGCATTATGTGGCTGAGGAGACAGACCACCAGATATACCCAGGCATTATGTGGCTGAGGAGACAGACCACCAGATATACCCTGGCATTATGTGGCTGAGGAGACAGACCACCAGATATACCCCTGGCATTATGTGGCTGAGGAGACAGACCACCAGATATATCCTGGCATTATGTGGCTGAGGAGACAGACCACCAGATATACCCCTGGCATTATGTGGCTGAGGAGACAGACCACCAGATATACCCTGGCATTATGTGGCTGAGGAGACAGACTACCAGATATACCCTGGCATTATGTGGCTGGGGAGACAGACCACCAGATATACCCTGGCATTATGTGGCTGAGGAGACAGACCACCAGATATACCCCTGGCATTATGTGGCTGAGGAGACAGACCACCAGATATACCCTGGCATTATGTGGCTGAGGAGACAGACTACCAGATATACCCTGGCATTATGTGGCTGGGGAGACAGACCACCAGATATACCCTGGCATTATGTGGCTGAGGAGACAGACCACCAGATATACCCCTGGCATTATGTGGCTGAGGAGACAGACCACCAGATATACCCCTGGCATTATGTGGCTGAGGAGACAGACCACCAGATATACCCTGGCATTATGTGGCTGAGGAGACAGACCACCAGATATACCCTGGCATTATGTGGCTTAGGAGACAGACCACCAGATATACCCCTGGCATTATGTGGCTGAGGAGACAGACCACCAGATATACCCTGGCATTATGTGGCTGAGGAGACAGACCACCAGATATACCCTGGCATTATGTAGCTGAGGAGACAGACCACCAGATATACCCTGGCATTATGTAGCTGAGGAGACAGACCACCAGATATACCCTGGCATTATGTGGCTGAGGAGACAGACCACCAGATATACCCTGGCATTATGTGGCTGAGGAGACAGACCACCAGATATACCCTGGCATTATGTGGCTGAGGAGACAGACCACCAGATATACCATGGCATTATGTGGCTGAGGAGACAGACCACCAGATATACCCTGGCATTATGTGGCTGAGCCATGAGGAGACAGACAACCAGATATACCCTGGCATTATGTGGCTGAGGAGACAGACCACCAGATATACCCTGGCATTATGTGGCTGAGGAGACAGACCACCAGATACACCCTGGCATTATGTGGCTGGGGAGACAGACCACCAGATATACCCTGGCATTATGTGGCTGAGGAGACAGACCACCAGATATACCCTGGCATTATGTGGCTGAGGAGACAGACTACCAGATATACCCTGGCATTATGTAGCTGAGGAGACAGACCACCAGATATACCCCTGGCATTATGTGGCTGAGGAGACAGACCACCAGATATACCCCTGGCATTATGTGGCTGAGGAGACAGACCACCAGATATACCCCTGGCATTATGTGGCTGAGGAGACAGACCACCAGATATACCCTGGCATTATGTGGCTGAGGAGACAGACCACCAGATATACCCTGGCATTATGTGGCTGAGGAGACAGACCACCAGATATACCCTGGCATTATGTAGCTGAGGAGACAGACCACCAGATATACCCTGGCATTATGTGGCTGAGGAGACAGACCACCAGATATACCCTGCCATTATGTGGCTGAGGAGACAGACCACCAGATATACCCTGGCATTATGTGGCTGAGGAGACAGACCACCAGATATACCCTGGCATTATGTGGCTGAGGAGACAGACCACCAGATATACCCCTGGCATTATGTGGCTGAGGAGACAGACCACCAGATATACCCTGGCATTATGTGGCTGAGCCATGAGGAGAAACTGAAATGTTTTTTTTGTCCATTGTGAAATTTCCGTTTGCGCAATATTTAGGTAAAGCCTGGAATAAAAGAAAAAAGGGCTACCTATAATTACATTGTAAAAATATTTAGCTTCTATGTGGTAAATGGTACGTCGTGTGTATATAAGATTGTGTACATGCTTGTCTCCCATATGAATCTTCTCTTTGTGGCAGACCGGGTTCAAATGCCTTCTGTTTCACTGTTCTGGATTTATTTATCTGTATATGTTATGTATGTATATATATATATATGTACAGTGTGTATGTATGTATATTATTTTACTGCTCTTGGGATATAATTATTGTTTTGATAAACGTATTTATTCATATGTATTGATTTTTACGTTAGAATGTTTCACTCTTTATGCGATGTGCAATGCAGAGAACACCGGCAGAATAATTATATAATTTAATTACCACAGTGAATTATTGTAATCTTTGTTTATGTGTCAATTAATCCCATACGGGATGGGTTGCCATCTGGCGATTTGACACGAAAATAAAATGTACTTCATTCATACAATGTTTTTATACTTTTTCGACATTATTTACGTACCAATGACACTTCTGCATATTGAGATATTGAAAAGGTTATTTTTTTGCGCAATAGGTACTTGGGGTTTAGAGATAATACAAGATAGCCTGGCCCCAGATCTGTTTAGAGATAATACAAGATGGCCTGGCCTCAGATCTGTTTAGAGATAATACAAGATGGCCTGGCCTCAGATCTGTTTAGAGATAATACAAGATGGCCTGGCCTCAGATCTGTTTAGAGATAATACAAGATGGCCTGGCCCCAGATCTGTTTAGAGATAATACAAGATGGCCTGGCCCCAGATCTGTTTAGAGATAATACAAGATGGCCTGGCCCCAGATCTGTTTAGAGATAATACAAGATGGCCTGGCCCCAGATCTGTTTAGAGATAATACAAGATGGCCTGGCCTCAGATCTGTTTAGAGATAATACAAGATGGCCTGGCCCCAGATCTGTTTAGAGATAATACAAGATAGCCTGGCCTCAGATCTGTTTGTGCTCTCATGAAGAGGGCACGAAAACACCTTTCCCCCTCAGCAGACTGAAAAGATTTGGCATGGGTCCCCAGATCCTCAAAAGGTTATACAGCTGCACCATCGAGAGCATCCTGACCGGTTGCATCACCGCCTGGTATGGCAACTGCTCGGCGTCCGACCGTAAGGTGCTACAGAGGGTATTGCGTACGACCCAGTACATCAATGTGGCCAAGCTTCCTGCCATCCAGGACCTATATACTTGGCAGTGTCAGAGGAAGGCCCAAATAATTGTCATAGACTCCAGTCACCCAAGTCATAGACTGTTCTTTCTGCTACCATGCGGCAAGCGGTACCGGAGCGCCATGTCTAGGTCCAAAAGGCTCCATAACAGCTTCTACCCCCAAGCCATAAGACTGCTGAACAATTAATCAAATGGCCACCCGGACTATTTATATTGACCCCCCCCCCTTTGTTTTTACACTGCTGCTACTCACTGTTTATTATCTATGCATAGTCACTTTACCCCTACCTACATGTACAAATTACCTCGACTAACCTGTACCCCCGCACATTGACTCGGTACTGGTACCCCCTGTATATAGCCTCATTATTGTTATTTTATTTTTTACTTTTGTTTATTTAGTAAATATTTTCTTAACTCTATTTCTTGAACTGCATTGTTGGTTAAGGGCTTGTAAGTAAGCATTTCACTGCAAGGTCTACACCTGTTGTATTCGGCACGTGACAAATAAAATTTGATTTGATTTGCTCATTGTCATGAGTTGTCATGACAGCACAAACAGACGCATCCAGGCTAGATAAGACAAGTTGTAACAATGTAAACTACCGGTCAAAAGTTTTAGAACACCTACTCATTCAAAGGTTTTTCTTTATTTTTACTATTTTCTACATTGTAGAATAATCGTGAAGACATCAAAACTATGAAATAACACATGGAATCATGTAGTAACCAAAAATGTGTTAAACAAATCAAAATATATTTTAAATTTGAGATTCTTCAAATAGCCACCCTTTGCCATGATGACAGCTTTGCACACTCTTGGCATTCTCTCAACCAGCTTCATGAGGTAGTCACCTGGAATGCATTTCAATTAACAGGTGTGCCTTCTTAACACTTAATTTGTGGAATTTCTTTCCTTCTTAATGCGTTTGAGCCAATCAGTTCTGTTGTGACAAGGTAGGGGGGTATACAGAAGATAGCCCTATTTGGTAAAAGACCAAGTCCATATTATGGCAAGAACAGCTCGAATAAGCAAAGAGAAACGACAGTCCATCATTACTTTAAGACAGTCAGTCAATCTGGAAAATGTCAAGAACTTTGAAAGTTTCTTCAAGTGCAGTTGCAAAAACCATCAAGTGTTATGATGAAACTGGCTCTCATGAGGACCACCACAGGAATGGAAGACCCAGAGTTACCTCTGCTGCAGGTGATAAGTTCATCAGAGTTACCAGCCTCAGAAATTGCAGCCCAAATAAATGTTTCACAGAGTTCAAGTAACAGACACATCTCAACATCAACTGTTCAGAGGAGACTGTGTGAATCAGGCCTTCATGGTCCAATTGCTGCAAAGAAACCACTACTAAAGGACACCAATAATAAGAAGAGACTTGCTTGGGTCAAGAAACACCAGCAATTTGTCCTTTGGTCTGGAGTCTAAATGTGAGATTTTTGGTTCCAACCACTGTGTCTTTGTGAGACGCAGAGTAGGTGAACGGATGATCTCCGCATGTGTGGTTCCCACCGTGAAGCATGGAGGAGGAAGTGTTATGGTGTGGGGGTGCTTTGCTGATGACACTGTCTGTGATTTATTTAGAATTCAATGCACACTTAACCAGCATGGCTACCACAGCATTCTGCAGCGATACGCCATCCCATCTGGTTTGGGCTTAGTGGGACTATCATTTGTTTTTCAACAGGACAATGACCCAACACACCACCAGTCTGTGTAAGGGCTATTTTACCAAGAAGGAGAGTGATGCAATGCAATGCAAATATCACGGTACAGCTATATGGACACTCAATCATTACGGTATTTTTTATTGGTAAATTTACAAACATATATTATGATAAATAGACTTGAAACTTGTATCTCATTATGGTAAATGGTGAAATAAGTATAGCCAGTTATAATTGTAATGGCTTAGCTGATAATAACAAAAGAAGAACAATATTTACATGGCTCAAAGAGAAGGAATATAATATCTATTGTTTACAGGAAAATATACTTCTCCCATGGGCAAAGAAACTCAAAAGGGGTGATGATATTAATTAATAGTAATTTCGATCCGAATGTGCAAATTGTCCAAATAGATACGCAAGGTAGATGGATGATTTTAAATATGTTATTGGACCATAAACAGATATGGCTCATTAACCTTTACGGACCAAATAATGATGATCCACACTTCTTTGACAATATATATAATAAATGATCAACCCTGCAAGCAATTCAAGACAATATTATTATGGTGGGGGATTATAATACTGTTTTAAATAGATCAATGGACCGTAAAGGAAATCACACCACAAGCAATCACCCACATGCTCTTAAGGAAATCATGAATGTCATGGATACATTAGAACTAGTAGATATATGGAGGCTTAAATATCCTGATCTAGTGAGATATACACTGCTCAAAAAAATTAAGGGAACACTAAAATAATACATCCAAGATCGGAATGAATGAAATAATCTTATTAAATACTTTTTTCTTTACATAGTTGAATGTGCTGACAACAAAATCACACAAAAATTATCAATGGAAATCAAATGTATCAACCCATGGAGGTCTGGATTTGGAGTCACCCTCAAAATTAAAGTGGAAAACCACACTACAGGCTGATCCAACATTGATGTAATGTCCTTAAAACAAGTCAAAATGAGGCTCAGTAGTGTGTGTGGCCTCCATGTGCCTGTATGACCTCCCTACAATGCCTGGGCATGCTCCTGATGAGGTGGCGGATGGTCTCCTGAGGGATCTCCTCCCAGACCTGGACTAAAGCATCCGCCAACTCCTGGACAGTCTGTGGTGCAACGGGGCGTTGGTGGATGGAGCGAGACATGATGTCCCAGATGTGCTCAATTGGATTCAGGTCTGGGGAACGGGCGGGCCAGTCCATAGCATCAATGCCTTCCTCTTGCAGGAACTGCTGACACACTCCAGCCACATGAGGTCTAGCATTGTCTTGCATTAGGAGGAACCCAGGGCCAACCGCACCAGCATATGGTCTCACAAGGGGTCTGAGGATACCTAATGGCAGTCAGGCTACCTCTGGCGAGCACATGGAGGGCTGTGCGACCCCCCCAAAGAAATGCCACCCCACACCATGACTGACCCACCGCCAAACCGGTCATGCTGGAGGATGTTGCAGGCAGCAGAACGTTCTCCACGGCGTCTCCAGACTCTGTCACGTCTGTCACATGTGCTCAGTGTGAACCTGCTTTCATCTGTGAAGAGCACAGGGCGCCAGTGGCGAATTTGCCAATCTTGGTGTTCTCTGGCAAATGCCAAACGTCCTGCACGGTGTTGGGCTGTAAGCACAACCCCCACCTGTGGATGTCGGGCCCTCATACCACCCTCATGGAGTCTGTTTCTGACCGTTTGAGCAGACACATGCACATTTGTGGCCTGCTGGAGGTCATTTTGCAGGGCTCTGGCAGTGCTCCTCCTGCTCATCCTTGCACAAAGGCGGAGGTAGCGGTCCTGCTGCTGGGTTGTTGCCCTCCTACGGCCTCCTCCACGTCTCCTGATGTACTGGCCTGTCTCCTGGTAGCGCCTCCATGCTCTGGACACTACGCTGACCGACACAGCAAACCTTCTTGCCACAGCTCGCATTGATGTGCCATCCTGGATGAGCTGCACTATCTGAGCCATTTGTGTGGGTTGTAGACTCCGTCTCATGCTACCACTAGAGTGAAAGCACCGCCAGCATTCAAAAGTGACCAAAACATCAGCCAGGAAGCATAGGAACTGAGAAGTGGTCTGTGGTCTCCACCTGCAGAACCACTTCTTTATTGGGGGTGTCTTGCTAATTGCCTATAATTTCCACCTGTTGTCTATTCCATTTGCACAACAGCATGTGAAATGTATTGTCAGTCAGTGTTGCTTCCTAAGTGGACAGTTTGATTTCACAGAAGTGTGATTGACTTGGAGTTACATTGTGTTGTTTAAGTGTTCCCTTAATTTTTTTGAGCGGTATATATTACATATTGGATCACTAAAAAATACAATTTTTACATCACCATGTAGTTTACCAATAAAATGGTCTGATGGTGATGTACTTGGAATACATATCCCAAATGAAATAAATGATCTCACTTCAATACATTTTAATAGAAAGTTAGCAAAAATAGAAAAGATCTTGCTACCATGGAAAGGTAAATACCTGTCAATTTGTGGAAAAATCACTCTGATTTAACTCTTTAGTATTATCCCAGTTTACCTATTTGCTTATGGTCTTGCCTACGCCTAGCGAACAGTTTTTTAAATTATATGAGAAAAAAATATTCAATTTTATTTGGAAAGGCAAGCCAGACAAAATTAAACGGGCCTATTTATATAATGAAAATGAATTCGGAGGACAGAAATTATTAAATATTAAAGCATTAGACCTATCACTAAAAGCTTCAGTCATACAAAAGTTATACTTAAATCCGAACTGGTTCTCTAGCAAATTTATAAGATTGTCTCACCCCATGTTCAAGAATGGCCTATTTCCCTTTATTCAGATTACAACCTCTCACTTTCAATTATTTGAAAAGGAAATAATTTCCCAAATATCACTATTTCTAAAACAAGCCATAGAAAGTTGGTTGCAATTTCAATTTAATCCTCCAGAAACGACAGAACAAATAATGCAACAATTATTGTGGTTAAACTCAAATATACTAATTGACAAAAAAACTTTTTTTTTTGACAAAATGTTTAAAAAAGGTATAATCTTCGTAAATGATATCATAGGTAGGACTGGTGGAGTTATGTCGCACATGCAGCTAACAAAAACATATGGAAATGTCTGCTCTACCCAAAATTACAACCAAATAAATGCAGCCTTACCGCAAAAATGGAAGAGGAAAGTGGAAGGGGGAGAAAGTAAGGAACTTGTCTGTCGGCCTTGCATTAAAGAACATAATTGGTTAAGGAAAACTGTGATAAATAAAAAAGTATACCAGTTTCATTTAAGGACCAAAGGATTGACAGCCGTCCCATATAGATTGCAAAATAGTTGGGAAGAGATCTTTGACGTACCGATCCCATGGCATAGTGTTTATGAACTGATACGCAAAACGACACCGGATTCAAAACTTAGAATCTTTAAATTTAAATTATTATATAAAATTCTTGCCACCAATAGAATGTTATTTATATGGGGGATACAATCTTCCCAGCTCTGCAGATTTTGCTGCAAAGAGACAGAATCATTAGATCATTTGTTTTGGTACTGTCCATCTGTAGCTTGTTTTTGGTCACAGGTCCAGGAATGGCTAAAGGATTGCAATGTTTATCTGGAGCTAACCCTGCAGATAGCACTACTGGGTGATCTGAAAAGTCATAGTCAATCGATCAATAATATAATAATACTTTTAGCAAAAAAAAAATATTTTCAATTCACAATCTGTAGAAACACTGAGAATAGAAAGGTTCAGAACTTTTGTAAAACATCACAGTATGGTTGAAATATATATGGCAAATAGAAATCCAATATGGATGGTGTTAAGAGATAGATGGGAGGTGTTGAATGGAGCTGAAGGATGGGACTAACAACTAACAACAACTAATAACAAGATAACTAATAATGTAGGCATACTGTGTCCATAATAAGTATATAGTATGTATAAGCTGGAAGTAGAGGCCTAAGCATTGTTGTTCACTAGTTTACTCCAAGTAGGGAAAGGGTGGTGGTGTTGGAAAGTAATAAAGGGGAGTATATATTTTTTAAAGGATATGTATATATGTATGTATAGTGATGTATGTATAGTGATGGAGTGCTGCATCAGATGACCTGGCCTCCACAATCATCCCCCGACCTCAACCCAATTGAGATGGTTTGGGATGAGTTGGACGGCAGAGTGAAGGAAAAGCAGCCAACAAGTGCTCAGCATATTGACATTTTAGTCATTTAGCAGACGCCCTTATCCAGAGCGACTTACAGTTAGTGAGTGCATACATTATTTTTTTTCATATGTGGGAACTCCTTCAAGACTGTTGGAAAAGCATTCCAGGTGAAGCTGGTTGAGAGAATGCCAAGAGTGTGCAAAGCTGTCATCAAGGCAAAGGGTGGCTACTTTGAAGAATCTCAAATAAAAAAATGTATTTTGATTTGTTTAACACTTTTTTGGTTACTACATGATTCCATATGTGTTATTTCATAGTTTTGATGTCTTCACTATTATTCTACAATGTAGAAAATAGTAAAAATAAAGAAAAACCCTTGAACGAGGAGGTGTGTCCAAACTTTTGACTGGTAGTGTATGTTCTGACAAAAATATGTTTTAATCATATGTATAGTATAGCCCAATAGAGGAAGCAAAGGACGACCAAAGGCGTTCTTTCTTGGATGTAGAATACTGTTTTAAAAGAGTCCAAGACTGACACTGACTGACTACATTTCATTTGTGTTTTAGCAAAATGAGAAATAGAAAACAGATACTATGGTCCTGGTCCCAGCATGAACGTTTCCAATGTCTTGTTGAACCCATTAAATGGGATTTATATTTAACAGATACTATGTTCCCAGCATGAACGTTTCCTATGTCTTGTTGAACCCATTAAATGGGATTTATATTTAACAGATACTATGTTCCCAGCATGAACGTTTCCTATGTCTTGTTGAACCCATTAAATGGGATTTATATTTAACAGATACTATGTTCCCAGCATGAACGTTTCCTATGTCTTGTTGAACCCATTAAATGGGATTTATATTTAACAGATACAATGTTCCCAGCATGAACGTTTCCTATGTCTTGTTGAACCCATTAAACAGGATTTATATTTAACAGATACAATGTTCCCAGCATGAACGTTTCCTATGTCTTGTTGAACCCATTAAATGGGATTTATATTTAACAGATACTATGTTCCCAGCATGAACGTTTCCTATGTCTTGTTGAACCCATTAAATGGGATTTATATTTAACAGATACTATGTTCCCAGCATGAACGTTTCCTATGTCTTGTTGAACCCATTAAATGGGATTTATATTTAACAGATACTATGTTCCCAGCATGAACGTTTCCTATGTCTTGTTGAACCCATTAAATGGGATTTATATTTAACAGATACTATGTTCCCAGCATGAACGTTTCCAATGTCTTGTTGAACCCATTAAATGGGATTTATATTCAACAGATACTATGTTCCCAGCATGAACGTTTCCAATGTCTTGTTGAACCCATTAAATGGGATTTATATTTAACAGATACTATGTTCCCAGCATGAACGTTTCCAATGTCTTGTTGAACCCATTAAATGGGATTTATATTCAACAGATACTATGTTCCCAGCATGAACGTTTCCAATGTCTTGTTGAACCCATTAAATGGGATTTATATTTAACAGATACTATGTTCCCAGCATGAACGTCTCTTATGTCTTGTTGAACCCATTAAATGGGATTTATATTTAACAGATACTATGTTCCCAGCATGAACGTTTCCTGTCTTGTTGAACCCATTAAATGGGATTTATTTTTAACAGATACTATGTTCCCAGCATGAACGTTTCCTATGTCTCTCTGAGTCCCAAATGGCACCCTATTCCCTACATAGTGCACTACTTTTGACTGGGGCTCTGGTTAAAAGTAGTGCACTATGTAGGGAATAGGGGTGCCATTTGGGACGAACCCTTGATTCCCAAATCGTTTACAGGAAAACAGAAACTGGTTATTGTCTACAGAAAGCAAATTCTATGTGTAAAAAATTGCACATTGTATATCTGAAATATGGACATGATCAGTTTTATTGTCCTGTACAACCTGATATAAGAAAGTGATATCAGAACTAAATCTATGGATTATGCTGTACAAACCCATTGCCTGATTCATTGATTCAAGGTCGCGCGTCATTTTTCAAAACAGGAAAGCAGAACAACTGTATAGACAATAATGTCGTAACAATCTGAAAGAACTAAAGTGTTTATGATCCAGAGCGTCTGATTAACACCAGTTTTTCTAGAACGTTCCCTCTGCATTTTATTGCAGAACCCAGAGTATCTACTGGTTCAGGTAGAGGTCCTGTTGTAACCTGGCCAGTGCCGCCAGTAGGTTCTCGCTGGCCCCTCCTACAGGGGAGTCTACAGGAGAGTCCTGCTGGAAGGAACTCCTGGAGATGTATCCCTGGTCTGACCCACTGATGGGTCTCTTCTCCTGGGCAGCGGGGTTCATCACCTCCCCACCCTCCTCCATCTCTGGCAGGGGAGGGAGGTACTGAATCGGACTATCCGTCGGTACAGGTGGGGTAACCTGGATGGAGCTGAAGGACAGCTGTGATTGGCCCATCTTGACAGGAAGTGATAGGTCCATCTCTACAGGCTGCTGTGATTGGTAGCCATTCTCTGTGGACACAGAGGTGGTTTCTGGGATAGCGCCGAGGCCACAGAGTGACAGCTGGAGAGACATCAGTTGTTCCAGGGTGTCAGCAGAGGGTTGACAAGATGAAGGACTGTATGACTCCTCCTCTTCCTCGCTCTCTAGAGGGCAGCGGTCTGCTGTTCCCGACCTCTCCTGTAGGCGGAGACAGTTCTCTCTGGCCAGGGGTGGCTCACTCAGAAGAAGATCTGACAACCCACAGGGTTGACTGTCCAGGGCATGGGGGTACAGATCAGAGATAAGTACCCCGGGTGGGGCCTCAACGACTGGGTATGATGGGTAGACCTGGTGGCTGTCAGAGCTGACCCTTGGAAGAACCTCCAGCACAGACGTCCCATCACCTGGAAGAAGAATACTTTATTCATCCATACTAGACAGAAAGGTTTTCTGCTGTACCCAACCCCTAGCCTGGGCTGTTTGTGCTATCATTCCACTCCTTTCAGGCTACCCAACCCCTAGCCTGGGCACCAGTCTGTTTGTGCTATCATTCCACTCCTGTCAGGCTACCCAACCCCTAGCCTGGGCACCAGTCTGTTTGTGCTATCATTCCACTCCTTTCAGGCTACCCAACCCCTAGCCTGGGCTGTTTGTGCTATCATTCCACTCCTTTCAGGCTACCCAACCCCTAGCCTGGGCACCAGTCTGTTTGTGCTATCATTCCACTCCTTTCAGGCTACCCAACCCCTAGCCTGGGCTGTTTGTGCTATCATTCCACTCCTTTCAGGCTACCCAACCCCTAGCCTGGGCACCAGTCTGTTTGTGCTATCATTCCACTCCTTCAGGCTACCCAAACCCTAGCCTGGGCACCAGTCTGTTTGTGCTATCATTCCACTCCTTTCAGAATACCCAACCCCTAGCCTGGGCACCAGTCTGTTTGTGCTATCATTCCACTCCTTTCAGGCTACCCAACCCCTAGCCTGGGCATCAGTCTGTTTGTGCTATCATTCCACTCCTTTCAGGCTACCCAACCCCTAGCCTGGGCTGTTTGTGCTATCATTCCACTCCTGTCAGGCTACCCAACCCCTAGCCTGGGCTGTTTGTGCTATCATTCCACTCCTTTCAGGCTACCCAACCCCTAGCCTGGGCTGTTTGTGCTATCATTCCACTCCTGTCAGGCTACCCAACCCCTAGCCTGGGCTGTTTGTGCTATCATTCCACTCCTTTCAGGCTACCCAACCCCTAGCCTAGGCACCAGTCTGTTTGTGCTATCATTCCACTCCTTCAGGCTACCCAACCCCTAGCCTGGGCACCAGTCTGTTTGTGCTATCATTCCACTCCTTTCAGGATACCCAACCCCTAGCCTGGGCTGTTTGTGCTATCATTCCACTCCTTTCAGGCTACCCAACCCCTAGCCTGGGCACCAGTCTGTTTGTGCTATCATTCCACTCCTTTCAGGCTACCCAACCCCTAGCCTGGGCTGTTTGTGCTATCATTCCACTCCTTTCAGGCTACCCAACCCCTAGCCTGGGCACCAGTCTGTTTGTGCTATCATTCCACTCCTTTCAGGCTACCCAACCCCTAGCCTGGGCTGTTTGTGCTATCATTCCACTCCTTTCAGGCTACCCAACCCCTAGCCTGGGCACCAGTCTGTTTGTGCTATCATTCCACTCCTTTCAGGCTACCCAATCCCTAGCCTGGGCACCAGTCTGTTTGTGCTATCATTCCACTCCTTTCAGGCTACCCAACCCCTAGCCTGGGCACCAGTCTGTTTGTGCTATCATTCCACTCCTTCAGGCTACCCAACCCCTAGCCTGGGCACCAGTCGGTTTGTGCTATCATTCCACTCCTTCAGGCTACCCAACCCCTAGCCTGGGCACCAGTCGGTTTGTGCTATCATTCCACTCCTTTCAGGCTACCCAACCCCTAGCCTGGGCACCAGTCGGTTTGTGCTATCATTCCACTCCTTCAGGCTACCCAACCCCTAGCCTGGGCACCAGTCGGTTTGTGCTATCATTCCACTCCTTTCAGGCTACCCAACCCCTAGCCTGGGCACCAGTCGGTTTGTGCTATCATTCCACTCCTTTCAGGCTACCCAACCCCTAGCCTGGGCTGTTTGTGCTATCATTCCACTCCTTTCAGGCTACCCAACCCCTAGCCTGGGCTGTTTGTGCCATCATTCCACTCCTTTCAGGCTACCCAACCCCTAGCCTGGGCTGTTTGTGCTATCATTCCACTCCTGTCAGGCTACCCAACCCCTAGCCTGGGCTGTTTGTGCTATCATTCCACTCCTGTCAGGCTACCCAACCCCTAACCTGGGCTGTTTGTGCTATCATTCCACTCCTGTCAGGCTACCCAACCCCTAGCCTGGGCTGTTTGTGCTATCATTCCACTCCTTTCAGGCTACCCAACCCCTCTGATAACCTTACCTTCCACTTTCACTTCAGGAGTCAAGACCTGGACTCCCTGGCTGTTTTCATTGATCTCTACATCATAGCTGGAGATTGGAGGCCCCTTCCTGTATTCTGGAACACACTGTAGAACAGGAGGCCCCTTCCTGTATTCTGGAACAAACTCTAGAACAGGAGGCCCCTTCCTGTACTCTGGAACAAACTCTAGAACAGGAGGCTCCTTCCTGTATTCTGGAACAAACTCTAGAACAGGAGGCCCCTTCCTGTGTTCTGGAACAAACTCTAGAACAGGAGGCCCCTTCCTGTATTCTGGAACAAACTCTAGAACAGGAGGCCCCTTCCTGTATTCTGGAACAAACTCTAGAACAGGAGGCCCCTTCCTGTATTCTGGAACAAACTCTAGAACAGGAGGCCCCTTCCTGTATTCTGGAACAAACTCTAGAACAGGAGCGACCGGCTGTTCCAGTAGAGCATCATACTCTGTTACTGCGACCACTTCCTCCTCTGCGTTGATGTCAACACACTCCTGTTCAAACCAGTCCGGGTTCTCTAGCTGGAACACCTGGAAGGCTTCGATGGCGTCACGCAGATCCCTCCCCGACGGACATTTGAAGTACTCTTCCACTCCGATCCCCTCGATGTGGCTGACCTGATTGAATGAATTAATTCATTTTATTTGACACGTTTAAAATATACTGAACAAAAACATAAAACGCAACATGGAACAATTTCAAAGATTTTACTGAATTACAGTTCATATAAGGAAATCAGTCAATTGAAATAAATGCATTAGGCCCTAATCTATGGATTTCACATGACTGGGCAGGGGCGCAGCCGTGGGTGGGCCTTGGAGGGCATAGGCCCACCCACTGGGGAGCCAGGCCCAGCCAATCAGAATGAGTTCTCCCCCCCAAAAGGGCTTTATTACAGACAGAAATACTCCTCAGCACATTTTAGAGTGGCCTTTTATTGTCCCCAGCACAAGGTGCACCTGTGTAATGATCACGCTGTTTAATCAGCTTCTTGATATGCCACACCTGTCAGGTGGATGGATTATCTTGGCAAAGGAGAAATGCTCACTAACAGGGATCTAAACAAATTTGTGCACAACATTTGAGAAAAATAATAAGCTTTTTGTGCGTATGCACCTTATTTCCATTCTGGCCCTCTCTATTACCTTTGGCCACAACTACAGAAAGCTAGGACCAGACTGGATGTACCTGTCCCATACGCCAGGGTACAACACAACTACAGAAAGCTAGGACCAGACTGGCCGTACCTGTCCCATACGCCAGGGTACAACACAACTACAGAAAGCTAGGACCAGACTGTCTGTACTTGTCCCAAACGCCAGGGTACAACGCAACAACAGAAAGCTAGGACCAGACTGTCTGTACCTGTCCCAAACGCCAGGGTACAACGCAACAGACCAGACAGGAAGCATAGGGAGATCCCATCAACAAACTGACCTGTCCTGGTGCGTACTTCTCCTTATCCAGGATCCTGAAGCAGAGCTCCTCAAAGTGCTTCATCAGCTTGTACTTCACAGCGATGTCGAAGACAGACGGCACGTCGCGCTCGCTGCCCACATCGTCAAAGTAGGCCACCATGTACTTCCCCAGGGCGGCGGCCTGCTGCATGTCGGGCAGGAAGAGGTTGAGGGCCGGGGTCAGCATGTCGTCAATGGGCGACCGGAGGTCCTCTCTTAACGTCACACGACTCTGGCCGCACATCGCCCTCCACTTGGCCTGAACACCACGAGAACAGAGGACCAGGATCTTGTCTGATGATTTGTTGACCTGTAGGAGAGGAGAGGAGAGGAGAGGAGAGAGGGGGAGGAGAGGAGAGGAGAGGAGAGAGGGGGAGGAGAGGAGAGGGGGAGGAGAGGAGGGGGGAGAGGGGGAGGAGAGAGGGAGAGGAGAGGAGGGAGGAGAGGAGAGGAGAGGAGAGGAGAGGAGCAGATTTGTCAATCTGTCTATCTGTGGAGACAGATTTATTTTCTGTCTTGTTCAAGTGCCTTACTAAAGGGAACAACGGTGCAGGGTCTGAAACCAACAACCCTCAGATTGTCAGTTTGTCTCCCACTTTTACTCCCCATCTGTCTAGTCCTCTTCCCTACTGGACCTGTATTCATAAAGTGTTTCAGAGCAGGACTGCTGAGCTAGGAGCAGTTTAGCCTTTTCGATAATACTGAAGGATATCACATGAACAAGGGACACTGGACCCTAGATCAGCACTCCTGCCGTCTACCCACCTGTTGCCTCTGCCACTCCAGCCAGGGTAGTCGCCCCACAGTGCCCAGCCAGGCTGTGTCTAGAAGGTCCAACACCACCTCTGTTCCACACTTGGCCTGCAGGAAGGCACAGAGCTTCAGGACTATCTTCCTGTAGAGAGGGTGGTCCTGAGAGTAGATCACCAACACCCTGGGAGGAACCCTGGGAGGATGAGGAGTCTGGGCCTCTGGCTCTACAGCTGGGGGAGAGGGGCCTGGTGGGACTGAAGGAGAGGGGGGGAGGGATAGAAGGAGAGACACAGAGAGAGAGAGAGAGAGAGAGAGCGAGAGAGAGGGAGAGAGAGAAGGAGTGGAGAGAGAGAGGGAGAGAGAGAGAGAGAGAGAGAGGGAGAGAGAGAGAGAGAGAGAGAGAGAGAGAGATAAAGATAAAGAAGACCAATAATAGCATCAACTAGAAAGATGAAGCTATGAACAGGAAGTCAGATGTTGTACCGGTTGAAATTTAAATCCATTTGTAGATCTTTTACATTGTTTCCATGTCTGTCAATGGCCTGATACTCAATTCATTCCACGATTCTAATTCACAACTCATTGATTTGATTTGATCCGTCTGCTCATTTATGCGCCTCTATTTCACGGACCATTTACACCCAAATTTCATCCTAATTTCTTAACCATCATATTCTGCTAATGTCTTAATTCATGTCATGCATTTGGTTATGGCTACATGACTATGCAGTAATGAAGCATATTATATTAATGCCTGCATTTCCGAAGAGTTAAAGTAAGTCAAATAGAGACTTGTCAAATAATAATTTGTTTGTCACTAAGGAGCACTGAATAACCAATTTCCAATATATTTTGACTAATTAACTGAAGAGATAAGTGAGAAATGTTAACTGAGTGATAACGGTGTCTCTCCTCAACCAACCTTTCTTTCTCCGTCTCCGTAGTTGATAGACAACCCAACAGACCACTCCGCCGACCACCACCACCACCACCACCGCCGCCGCCGCTACGACAGTGTAGGTTTTAGGAGAGGAAGAGTCTTCAGTTAACACCGTTGGAGCGGTCCCTGGAATCACACCAACCGTTTTGTTAGCGGAGAAGATTAAATAGATCTTCTTTTACCATGTAATAAATAGACTTTGTTTATGAACCTACCACATATGTTGAACGTTTTCCTTCTACGTACGCAGTCGTTGCTGCAACGGCTAAAAAACGGCTGGATCTGGAGGACACATGAGGCTACATTGAAACAGTTGTTGTTTTCTTCAGGAACAGTTCCACTATCAGGAAGTCTACATCATAAACCTCCGCTTGGAAAGTCTAGCTAGCTGAACATCGCCGGCAATTCGACGGAACGAGGAAGTTGTGAATTTCTGAGGAGGACTTACCTCCACATCAAAACGGCAACAGGTCTGGGGCCATTTTATCCAGGTCAAAAAGGTTACATTCAGCAATGTTTGGTTGGTCTGAAGGAAGACTTACCTCCACATCAAAACGGCAACAGGTCTGGGGCCATTTCTCCAGGTCAAACGCTACATTCAGCAATGTTTGGTTGGTCTGAAGAAAAACAGAAGATGTGAACTCACTCATCTTTCTTCTTGATCTCTCCATCATAGACGTACATACAGAGCATACCGAAAGTATTCAGACCCCTTCCCTTTAAGTATTCAGACCCCTTCCCTTTAAGTATTCAGACCCCTTCCCTTTAAGTATTCAGACCCCTTCCCTTTAAGTATTCAGACCCCTTCCCTTTAAGTATTCAGACCCCTTCCCTTTAAGTATTCAGACCCCTTCCCTTTAAGTATTCAGACCCCTTCCCTTTATTCCACGTGTTGTTACGTTACAGCCTTATCAAATCCTCATCAATCTACACACAATACCCCATAACCACATTTTTTACATTTTAGTCATTTAGCAGACCATCTTATCCAGAGCGACTTACAGTTAGTGAGTGCATACATTGTCATACTGGTCCCCCCGTGGGGAAACGAACCCACAACCCTGGCGTTGCAAATGCCATGCTCTACCAACTGAGCTACACGGGACCATTGACAAAGCGAAAACAGGGTTTTAGACATTTTTTCAAAATTATTACAAATAAAAAACAGAAATACTTTATTTACATAAGTGTTCAGACCCTTTGCTATGAGATTCGAAATTGAGCTCAGGTGCATCCTGTTTCCATTGATCATTCTTGAGATGTTTCTGCAACTTGATTGGAGTCCACCTGTGGTAAATTCAATTGATTGGACATATATTTGGAAAGGCACACACCTGTCTATATAAGATCCCACAGTTGACAGTGCATGTCAGAGCAGAAACCAAGCCATGAGATCGAAGGAATTGTCCGTAGAGCTCCGAAACAGGATTGTGTCGAGGCACAGATCTGGGGAAGGGTACCAAAACATTTATGCAGCATTGAAGGTCCCCAAGAACACAGTGGCCTCCATCGTTCTTAAATGGAAGAAGTTTGGAACCACCAAGACTCTTCCTAGAGCTGGCCGCCCGGCCAAACTGAGCAATCGGGGGAGAAGGGCCTTGGTCAGGGAGATGACCAAGAACCCGATGGTCACTCTGACAGAGCTCCAGAGTTCCTCTGTGGAGATGGGAGAACCTTCCAGAAGGACAACCATCTCTGCAGCACTCTACAAATTAGGCCTTTATGGTAGAGTGGCCAGACGGAAGCCACTCCTCAGTAAAAGGCACATGACAGCTCGCTTGGAGTTTGCCCAAAAGGCCCCTAAAGACTCTCAGACCAGGAGAAACAAGATTCTCTGGTCTGATGAAACCAAGATTGAACTCTTTGGCCTGAATGCCAAGCGTCACGTCTGGAGGAAACCTGGCACCATCCCTACGGTGAAGCATGGTGGTGGCAGCATCATGCTGTGGGGATGTTTTTCACTGGCAGGGACTGGGAGACTAGTCAGGATCGAAGCAAAGATGAACGGAGCAAAATACAGAGATCCTTGATGAAAACCTGCTCCAGAGCACTCAGGACCTCAGACTGGGGTGAAGGTTCACCTTCCAACAGGACAATGACCCTAAGCACACAGCCAAGCTTTGGGACAAGTCTCTGAATGTCCTTGAGTGGCCCAGCCAGAGCACAGACTTGAAACACCACTGGATAGACTGTGCAGCGACGTTCCCCATCCAACCTGATAGAGCTTGAGAGGATCTGCAGAGAAGAATGGGAGAAGCTCCCCAAATACAGGTGTGCCAAGCTTGTAGCGTCATACCCACGAAGACTTGAGGCTGTAATCGCTGTCAAAGGTGCTTCAACAAAGTACTGAGTAAAGGGTCTGAATACTTACGTAAACGTGATATTTCAGTTTTTCTATTTTTCATACATTTGCAAAAATGTCTACAAACCTGTTTTTGCTTTGTCATTGTGGGGGGTATTGTGTGTAGATTGATGAGGGGGAAAGATTAAAATCTGGGGAAGAACCACAGCGATGAAGTGTGACACAGGATGTGCAGTGTCTTGCTTTGCAAATCTAAAATGTTCTAGGTCAAACCATTGGAAGGGAAACAACACGTCTTCAGTACCAATGTCTTTGACGTCATGTAGCTAGCTACAGACACAATTCTACTGACGATACACTTCTTTAAGCAGAGAGAAGGGTGTAAAAAACCCTAACACTTAGAGTAGGGCTCCATATTCCCTATATAGTGCACTTATTTTGACACTTCTTTTGACCAGAACCCTATAAGCTATCACTTGATAGGGAGTAGGGTGTCATTTGGGACGCGTCCTTAGTTAAAGGGCACCTGCATATCAGACCTACCGACTTCATAATACATTCATAAGCCATCCATAACCTTAATAACCATACCATGTCTGTGTCCTGCCAGTGTCTGTCATTGGAGCACTGCAGCGAGACTCTGTAGTTCTGTGAGCGCTGGTCTGTACTGAACCCGACAGTGAGCACGGCTCTGCCTTGTGGTCCGGTGGACCGCTCCAACGTAGCATTGGGCCTCCACAGACTCCCTTTATACAAAAAACAAAAGGAAACAATGTCGGAACCGAGTACCAGCACCTCAACTCCTCCTCCTCCTTCCTCCTCTGCTCCCATCCTCCCTTCTATTACTTGACTTCATCCACCTCTTACTGTGGAGCTCCTGGCCCTAGATATGAACAGTACCGACGCCCAAAATGAGTCCCGGCACCTATCTCAGCCCAAGTCAAGCACTGGTCATAATACAATATGTGTGTTATACCTGTATGACTTGATTTGAATATATTTATTTAACTAAATGCTAATTAATTAATAACAACCAACTGGTCTCTTGGACGTCACAACACTGACTACTCACCACTTAATATAATATGATAGTAATGTGATTGGTCACTCACCACTTCATATAACATGATAGTAATGTGATTGGTCACTCACCACTTCATATAACATGATAGTAATGTGATTGGTCACTCACCACTTCATATAACATGATAGTAATGTGATTGGTCACTCACCACTTCATATAACATGATAGTAATGTGATTGGTCACTCACCACTTCATATAACACAATAGTAATGTGATTGGTCACTCACCACTGTCCAGACACACCTTACTCCTCTGTATCTTGGGCTGTTTACAATCTAAGGTGAAATGACATCTATCACCTCACTGTATATGGTTGAATTGAATTATGAACTAAACGTTCTAACAAGTATGTTTCAGGTATTGAATGCAAAGCTGCTGATGCCAATCCAATGTGCAGTAGGAATAGATAGCGGAGTACTGTACAAAGTATCTACACTTATCCAACCTGTGTTTTACTAATCTCACCTAAATGTATCGTTCTCACCTGGGACAGTGACGGTTTTATTGATGTTATAACCAGAGTACTTCAGGTTTGGTTTGGGGAGGTTGGAGACTGAGACAACGTACGACAGGCCGGGTTCAACCACCACTCGATCCAGGGAGAAAGACCACTGAGAGAAAATAGATATTCTGTTTACTTGGGAGTGTCATGTAAGAATGGATATTTATCATTAAATTGATCACTTGTAACGAAGGCCTACCTTTTCATATGCTGGATTACGCATGGGTATCTTATCGAGGAATTCGTATCGAACACACAGATACTGGTTTGTGGCCATCATCAGAACATGAAGCTCTGTTCCTTTCAGGGAACTAATACTTCCTGATGAGGAGAAGAAGAAGAACAAGAACAAGAAGAAGAAGAAGAACAAAAAGAAGAAGAACAAAAAGAAAACAAGAAGAAGAAGAACAAAAAGAAAACAAGAAGAAGAAGAACAAGAAGAAGAAGAAGAAGAAGAACAAAAAGAAGAAGAACAAAAAGAAAACAAGAAGAAGAAGAAGAACAAAAAGAACAAAAAGAAAACAAGAAGAAGAAGAACAAGAAGAAGAAGAACAAAAAGAAAACAAGAACAAGAAGAACAAGAAGAAGAAGAACAAAAAGAAAACAAGAAGAAGAAGAACAAGAAGAAGAAGAACAAAAAGAAAACAAGAAGAAGAAGAACAAGAAGAAGAACAAAAAGAAAACAAGAAGAAGAAGAACAAAAAGAAAACAAGAACAAGAAGAACAAGAAGAAGAAGAACAAAAAGAAAACAAGAAGAAGAAGAACAAGAAGAAGAAGAACAAAAAGAAAACAAGAAGAAGAAGAACAAAAAGAAAACAAGAACAAGAAGAAGAAGAAGAAGAAGAAGAAGAAGAAGAAGAAGAAATATCAAAGTTACAAACTGCCAGTATACTTCCAGTGCTCCTCTCCACTTATTCCACATCTAACAAATAGCACCCTATTGCTTAGTGTACTATATAGGGAATAGGGTGGCAAGGTCATGTGACATTTGTGATACTGGCCAGTCAACCCACCGTCATCCGGAGCTTTCCATCGTGCCACTAAAACAGGTACCAGGTGTCCCTCCTCATCTTTTCTGGTGTCCACCTCCACCTCTAGGTTCACTGGACCGTTAGGGGTGTAGCGCCGAGGCTTCAACCACTCTTTATCCAGGCAGTTATCTATAGGGGAGGAGAGAGGGAGAGGAGAGGGAGAGGGAGAGGGAGAGGGAGAGGGAGAGGGAGAGGGAGAGGGAGAGGGAGAGGAGAGGAGAGTTTCATTTTAATTCAATATGTCTACATTGAAAATAAATGTTTTTCAACTATCATGTCCAAAATGAACCGTGATTCCACCTCATTTGAACACATAAGCACACACTGTAAAACACTGTCTGGACCAATATTAAGAGCTCTATGGTACGTTAGAGATAATACTCACTGATGTTGGCTTCGCATCTCAAACCCTGCAAAAAAAAGAGAACCACACACAGACACATGAGCAGAGGAAAACCATAGGACAAGAAACGACAACAACTTATAATGTGTGATTCATTAAATCATGTATTTCTGTTAAAGGCCCAGTGCAGACAAAAACGTGATTTTCCTGTGTTTTATATATATATTTCCACACTATGAGGTTGGAATAATACTGTGGAATTGTGAAAATGATGATAATGCCCTTTTAGTGTAAGAGCTGTTTTAGTGGGATGGAGTTTTGGCCTGCCTGGTGACATCGCAAGGCTGTAAATTGGTCCTTTAATTATTTGTAATGCATTACAAATAAATGTAATTGCTGAGATTAGTGGCATTTTCCTTAATATGACAACTTCAAAGAATGATAGAATTAGTAGTCATCTCTTTTGATAAGATATTTATCTTATTATGATCAAATAAATTAGTAGTTTGTCTTGAGGATAGTTTTGTGTGGGCCATTCCAAAGTCAGTCACCACTTACCTGTTGAGTACAGTTTAGTGTGGGCCATTCCAAAGTCAGTCAACACTTACCTGTTGAGTACAGTTTAGTGTGGGCCATTCCAAAGTCAGTCAACACTTACCTGTTGAGTACAGTTTAGTGTGGGCCATTCCAAAGTCAGTCAACACTTACCTGTTGAGTACAGTTTAGTTTGGGCCATTCCAAAATCCGGAGACTTGATGAGGTAGAGACAAACGCCAACAACAATCCCACCATGAGAAGTAGTTTCATTTTTGTTCAGTCAAAAGCAAGTAGCTTTCCTCCCGCAAATCATTTTCCCAGCTCAAAAAGCAACAACACATGTCCAACTGTTTTAGGGAATCACGACTGTAGCGCACCCATCATGACAGAAACTAAGAAAAACTCTCTCTAATCTGTAAAGGCGCATGTGGTGTTCAACACAGTAGGCTGTACTAAACAGACTATACACAAGACGCCATTCACACGGGGAATCCAGGAAATGTCTACTGACGGTAGCTACACAAAATTTCCCCTGAAGGAAGGTCGGTCCAACGGACAAATGGTTTATTTACTGGAACTTCCTGGTAGTTATGCAAATGTCAAGAACACCTGACCGACTGGAAATATTGGTTTTCTCCTTCCTCTTTGTGTGTGTCACATGCGTGGGAGGGTGCGCTGCTTTCAAGAAGCAGATAATGATTTCCCAAATGGCACCCTATTTCCTGTGTAGTGCACTACTTTTAACCAGATAGGGATCGGGCCATAAGTAGTGCACTATGTAGGGAATAGGGTGCCATTTGGGAATAAATCATACAGTAGACGTGTATTATAGTCTTCGCATATTTGTATTTCCAGTTAGGCATGCTTCACTCCAAGTTATCGTGTTTGTATTTCCAGTTAGGCATGCTTCACTCCAAGTTATCATATTTGTATTTCCAGTTAGGCATGCTTCACTCCAAGTTATCATATTTGTATTTCCAGTTAGGCATGCTTCACTCCAAGTTATCATATTTGTATTTCCAGTTAGGCATGCTTCACTCCAAGTTATCATATTATTTGTATTTCCAGTTAGGCATGCTTCACTCCAAGTTATCATATTTGTATTTCCAGTTAGGCATGCTTCACGCCAAGTTATCATATTTGTATTTCCAGTTAGGCATGCTTCACGCCAAGTTATCATATTTGTATTTCCAGTTAGGCATGCTTCACTCCAAGTTATCGTATTTGTATTTCCAGTTAGGCATGCTTCACTCCAAGTTATCATATTTGTATTTCCAGTTAGGCATGCTTCACTCCAAGTTATCATATTTGTATTTCCAGTTAGGCATGCTTCACTCCAAGTTATCATATTTGTATTTCCAGTTAGGCATGCTTCACTACAAGTTATCGTATTTGTATTTCCAGTTAGGCATGCTTCACTCCAAGTTATCATATTTGTATTTCCAGTTAGGCATGCTTCACTCCAAGTTATCATATTTGTATTTCCAGTTAGGCATGCTTCACGCCAAGTTATCATATTTGTATTTCCAGTTAGGCATGCTTCACTACAAGTTATCATATTTGTATTTCCAGTTGGGCATGCTTCACGCCAAGTTATCATATTTGTATTTCCAGTTAGGCATGCTTCACTACAAGTTATCATATTTGTATTTCCAGTTGGGCATGCTTCACTCCAAGTTATCATATTTGTATTTCCAGTTGGGCATGCTTCACGCCAAGTTATCATATTTGTATTTCCAGTTAGGCATGCTTCACGCCAAGTTATCATATTTGTATTTCCAGTTAGGCATGCTTCACTACAAGTTATCATATTTGTATTTCCAGTTAGGCATGCTTCACTACAAGTTATCATATTTGTATTTCCAGTTGGGCATGCTTCACTCCAAGTTATCATATTTGTATTTCCAGTTGGGCATGCTTCACGCCAAGTTATCATATTTGTATTTCCAGTTAGGCATGCTTCACGCCAAGTTGTCTTCAACATTTATTTAGCTTTATATGCTACAAACAATCATTTGTAGTCTACACTCTTAGAAAAAAAAGGGGGTTCATTAGAGTTCTATAGAATCTTTTAGGGTTCCATGTATACTTATGAAATGCACGTTGTGTGACGCGTACTGATTATACGAAGAGGCAGGACGAAGACGCAGGAATTAACAAGGGCAAGGTTTACTTAACAATGAGCAAGCGCAATAACAACGACAGGGTAAACGACACGACGCATTAACAATCACGCACAATATCGCCTAGAACAGTCCGGGGCTAAATAAGGGTGGTGATGAGATGATGAGGTGCAGGTGCGCTGGGAGGTGTTTAGGGTGCGTTGGGTTTCCATTCCGGTGTTGCCGAGGTGATAAGCTCAGACCGGTGGCTCAGTAGACCGGCGAATCAGAGCGCCGGAGGGGTGCAACGGGAGGAGACGTCACACATTGTTATATTTAGTAACACGTTTACTTTCCCTTCGACTCCAACCCCATTGGATGCATAGAACGGATGTGGGTGGAGCAATGTCTAAATAAGGGTGCACATTAAAAACCCTCACAAACGCTCTGATGAAGGCCTCGAGAGCGAAACGTAAGCAGTGAAACTAGCAAGAGCAGTGGGAAGGCTTCTTCTTTTTTCTCAACAGGGGTGCCTCGTATGAAACAAGCAATAAAACCTTTTTTGGTTCTATATAGAACTTATATAATATAGAACTGATATACAACTATGTATAACTACACAACTATGTATAACTATATAACTATATATAACTATATAACTATGTATAACTAGATAACTATATAACTATGTATAACTAGATAACTATATAACTATGTATAACTAGATAACTATATAACTATGTATAACTACACAACTATGTATAACTATATAACTATATATAACTATATAACTATAACTATATAACTATGTATAACTAGATAACTATATAACTATGTATAACTAGATAACTATATAACTATGTATAACTAGATAACTATATAACTATGTATAACTACACAACTATGTATAACTATATAACTATATATAACTATATAACTATATAACTATATAACTATATAACTATGTATAACTAGATAACTATATAACTATGTATAACTAGATAACTATATAACTATGTATAACTAGATAACTATATAACTATGTATAACTAGATAACTAGATGACTATATAACTATGTATAACTAGATAACTATATAACTATGTATAACTAGATAACTATATAACTATGTATAACTATATAACTATATAACTATGTATAACTATATAACTATATAACTATGTATAACTAGATAACTATATATAACTATGTATAACTAGATAACTATATATAACTATGTATAACTAGATAACTAGATAACTATATAACTATATAACTATGTATAACTAGATAACTATATAACTATGTATAACTAGATAACTATATAACTATGTATAACTAGATAACTATATAACTATGTATAACTAGATAACTATATATAACTATGTATAACTATATAACTATATAACTATATAACTATATAACTATGTATAACTAGATAACTATATAACTATGTATAACTAGATTACTATATATAACTATATATAACTATATAACTACCGTTGATGTCGGAAGTTTACATACACCTTAGCCAAATACATTTAAACTCAGTTTTTCACAATTCCTGACATTTAATCCTAGTAAAGATTCCCTGTTTTAGGTCAGTTAGGATCACCACTTTATTTTAAGAATGTGAAATGTCAGAATAATAGTAGAGAGAATGATTTATTTCAGCTTTTATTTCTTTCATCACATTCCCAGTGGGTCAGAAGTTTACATACACTCAATTAGTATTTGGTAGCATTGCCTTTAAATTGTTTAACTTGGGTCAAACGTTTCGGGTAGCCTTCCACAAGCTTCCCACAATATGTTGGGTGAATTTTGGCCCATTCCTCCTGACAGAGCTGGTGTAACTGAGTCAGGTTTGTAGGCCTCCTTGCTCACACATGCTTTTTCAGTTCTGCCCACAAATGTTCTATAGGATTGAGGTCAGCGCTTTGTGATGGCCACTCCAATACCTTGACTTTGTTGTCCTTAAGCCATTTTGCCACAACTTTGGAAGAATGCTTGGGGTCATTGTCCATTTGGAAGACCCATTTGCGACCAAGCTTTAACTTCCTGACTGATGTCTTGATGTTGCTTCAATATATCCACATCATTTTCCTTCCTCATGATGCCATCTATTTTGTGAAGTGTACCAGTCCCTCCTACAGCAAAGCACCCCCACAGCATGATGCTGCCACCCCCGTGCTTCACGGTTGGGATGGTGTTCTTCGGCTTGCAAGCAACCCCCTTTTTCCTCCAAACATAACGATGGTCATTGTGGCCAAACAGTTCTATTTTTGTTTCATCAGACCAGAGGACATTTCTCCAAAAAGTAAGATCTTTGTCCCCATGTGCAGTTGCAAACTGTAGTCTGGCTTTTTTTATGGCGGTTTTGGAGCAGTGGCTTCTTCCTTGCTGAGCGGCCTTTCAGGTTATGTTGATATAGGACTCGTTTTACTGTGGATATAGATACTTTTGTGCCTGTTTCCTCCAGCATCTTCACAAGGTCCTTTGCTGTTGTTCTGGGATTGATTTGTACTTTTCACACCAAAGTACATTAATCTCTAGGAGACAGAATGTGTCTCCTTCCTGAGTGGTATGACGGCTGTGTGGTCCAATGGTGTTTATACTTACATACTATTGTTTGTACAGATGAACGTGGTACCTTCAGGCGTATGGAAATTGCTCCCAAGGATGAACCAGACTTGTGGAGGTCTACAATATTTTTTCTGAGGTCTTGGCTGATTTCTTTTGATTTTCCCATGATGTCAAGCAAAGAGGCACTGAGTTTGAAGGTAGGCCTTGAAATACATCCACAGGTACACCTCCAATTGACTCAAATGATGTCAAATAGCCTATCAGAAGCTTCTAAAGCCATGGCATCATTTTCTGGAATTTTCCAAGCTGTTTAAAGGCACAGTCCAACTTAGTGTATGTAAACTTCTGACCCACTGGAATTGTGATACAGTGAATTATAAGTGAAATAATCTGTCTGTAAACAATTGTTGGAAAAATTACTTGTGTCATGCACAAAGTAGATGTCCTAACCGACTTGCCAAAACTATAGTTTGTTAACAAGAAATGTGTGGAGTGGTTGAAAAAACGAGTTTTAATGACTCCAACCTGAAGTGTATGTAAACTTCCGACTTCTACTGTATGTATAACTACATTATTTATTCTAAGAGTGTAGGCTTACTGACAGAAGAAGTAGAATGCCTACGAACTGTATATTTGACAGGGTGCATTTTGTTCCATTGACCAGTAGGTGGTAGTGTTCTCCCACGGCCAGAGTACAGAGGCCTAAAATAACCACGTGAGGAGACTTCCTTACTAGTCAGCAAAGAATCTGAACTGAGCCCTGCATAATTCAGTGTCAGTTATTTTCTATTCATTAAATCTCGTTGAAAATTAGTCACGTTAATGCAAAGAGACAGAACAATTACAGAGGTATTGGGTCATAAGGATGCAGTCAGACTTTATACATTTCAATCAAACAGGGTTTATTAAAAACAGACACTTACAAACTAATACAAGAACATGTTTCAGTTTAATAAAATACGCAAAAAAAATGAAGAAAAATATATAGATTCATCAATAATGGCTGTTGATGCCGAAATGCTTTCCACCGTCTCCAGTGAGCTATTTTAATCAAAACTTTGGAAGCTTTCAACTTTCCCGGCTGGAATAATAATTTTTATAAAAATGTTATATAAATGTCCTAAAGCAAAAATACACACAAATAATACTTTATCAGATGAAATTACTTTAGAAAGGGGCACAATACACGGATGTCCTCTCCTCCTTCTGTTTGCACTGGCAATTGAACCGCTCGCAGAAATAATTAGACAGGACCCAAACATAACCGGTATCAGTAATGTTAAACATGAATATCAACTAAACTTATTTGCAGACGATCTCCTGATATACCCAACCAATATTGAAAACTGCTACAAATATTTTCAGAATATTCTAAAACCTTAGAATATAAATATATATTTTTTTAGGGGGTAGATTTTACATTTAAGTCATTTAGCAGACGCTCTTATCCAGAGCGACTTACAGTTAGTGAGTGCATACATTATTTTCTTTATTTTTCATACTGGCCCCCCGTGGTAATCGAACCCACAACCCTGGCGTTGCAAACGCCATGCTCTACCAACTGAGCTACATCCCTGCTGGCCATTCCCTCCCCTACCCTGGAAGACGCTGGGCCAATTGTGCGCCGCCCCATGGGTCTCGCCGGCTACGACAGAGCCTGGATTCGAACCAGGATCTCTAGTGGCACAGCTAGCACTGCGATGCAAATATATATACTGTGCTATGAAAAAGTATTTGCCCCCTTTCTAATTTTCTCTACTTTTGCATATTTGTGATACTGAATGTTATCAGATTTTCAACCAAAACCTAATATTAGATAAAGGGAACATAAGTGAACAAATAACACAACAATTACATATTTATTTCATTTATTTCATAAACAAAGTTATGCAACACCCAATTCCCCTGTGTGAAAAAGTAATTGCCCCCTTACACTCAATAACTGGTTGTGCCACCTTTAGCTGCAATGACTCCAACCAAATGCTTCCTGTAGTTGTTGATCAGTCTCTCACGTCGCTGTGGAGGAATTTTGTCCCACTCTTCCATGCAGAACTGCTCTAACTCAGTGACGTGTGGGTTTTCAAGCATGAACTGCTCGTTTCAAGTCCTGCCACAACATCTCAATTGGGATTAGGTCTGGACTTTGACTAGGCCATTCCAAAACTTCCAATTTGTTGCTTTTTAGCAATTTTCATGTAGACTTGATTGTGTGTTTTGGATCATTGTCTTGCTGCATGACCCAGCTGCGCTTCAGCTTCAGCTCACAGACGGATGGTCTGACATTCTCCTGTAGAATTCTCTGATACAGAGCAGAATTCATGGTTCCTTCTATTAAGGCAAGTCGTCCAGGTCCTGAGGCAGCAAAGCATCCCCAAACCATCACACCACCACCACCATGCTTGACCTTTGGTAGGATGTTCTTACTGTGGAATTCAGTGTTTGGTTTTCACCAGGCATAATGGGACCCATCTCGTCCAAAAAGTTGACTCAAGTTTGCCAAAAAGCACCTGGATGATCATCAAGACTCTTGGAAGAACGTTCTATGGACAGATGATTCAAAAGTATAACTTTTTGGACGACATGGTTCCAGTAATGCCATTATTATAATTTTGTCCATGTTAATTTATGTTGAGGGTGGACTAAAAAATATATAAAATACTTAGGATGCTCAGTAAGTGACAACAACTATATAAAGATAACTTTATCCCATTACTCAACAATATGAAAGCAGACCTAATTAAATGCGCATACTCATCCCCAGAATATTTGTATGTGTCTGTCTAACTGTCATGTCTGTCTGTCTGTCACACTGTCTAACTGTCATGTCTGTCTGTCTGTCACACTGTCTAACTGTCATGTCTGTCTGTCTGTCACACTGTCTAACTGTCATGTCTGTCTGTCACACTGTCTAACTGTCATGTCTGTCTGTCTGTCACACTGTCTAACTGTCATGTCTGTCTGTCTGTCACACTGTCTAACTGTCATGTCTGTCTGTCTGTCACACTGTCTAACTGTCATGTCTGTCTGTCTGTCACACTGTCTAACTGTCATGTCTGTCTGTCTGTCACACTGTCTAACTGTCATGTCTGTCAGTCTGTCACACTGTCTAACTGTCATGTCAGTCTGTCTGTCACACTGTCTAACTGTCATGTCTGTCTGTCTGTCACACTGTCTAACTGTCATGTCTGTCTGTCTGTCACACTGTCTAACTGTCATGTCATGTCAGTCTGTCACACTGTCTAACTGTCATGTCAGTCTGTCTGTCACACTGTCTAACTGTCATGTCAGTCTGTCTGTCACACTGTCTAACTGTCATGTCTGTCAGTCTGTCACACTGTCTAACTGTCATGTCAGTCTGTCTGTCACACTGTCTAACTGTCATGTCTGTCAGTCTGTCACACTGTCTAACTGTCATGTCAGTCAGTCTGTCACACTGTCTAACTGTCATGTCTGTCTGTCTGTCACACTGTCTAACTGTCATGTCTGTCTGTCTGTCACACTGTCTAACTGTCATGTCTGTCTGTCTGTCACACTGTCTAACTGTCATGTCTGTCAGTCTGTCACACTGTCTAACTGTCATGTCTGTCAGTCTGTCACACTGTCTAACTGTCATGTCAGTCTGTCACACTGTCTAACTGTCATGTCTGTCAGTCTGTCACACTGTCTAACTGTCATGTCAGTCAGTCACACTGTCTAACTGTCATGTCAGTCTGTCACACTGTCTAAATGTCATGTCAGTCTGTCACACTGTCTAACTGTCATGTCAGTCTGTCTGTCACACTGTCTAACTGTCATGTCTGTCTGTCTGTCACACTGTCTAACTGTCATGTCAGTCTGTCACACTGTCTAACTGTCATGTCAGTCTGTCTGTCACACTGTCTAACTGTCATGTCAGTCAGTCACACTGTCTAACTGTCATGTCTGTCTGTCTGTCACACTGTCTAACTGTCATGTCAGTCAGTCACACTGTCTAACTGTCATGTCTGTCTGTCTGTCACACTGTCTAACTGTCATGTCAGTCTGTCACACTGTCTAACTGTCATGTCTGTCTGTCTGTCACACTGTCTAACTGTCATGTCAGTCTGTCTGTCACACTGTCTAACTGTCATGTCAGTCAGTCACACTGTCTAACTGTCATGTCTGTCTGTCTGTCACACTGTCTAACTGTCATGTCTGTCAGTCACACTGTCTAACTGTCATGTCTGTCTGTCTGTCACACTGTCTAACTGTCATGTCTGTCTGTCTGTCACACTGTCTAACTGTCATGTCAGTCTGTCACACTGTCTAACTGTCATGTCTGTCTGTCACACTGTCTAACTGTCATGTCAATCAGTCACACTGTCTAACTGTCATGTCTGTCTGTCTGTCACACTGTCTAACTGTCATGTCAGTCTGTCACACTGTCTAACTGTCATGTCAGTCTGTCGCACTGTCTAACTGTCATGTCAGTCTGTCACACTGTCTAACTGTCATGTCAGTCTGTCTGTCACACTGTCTAACTGTCATGTCTGTCTGTCTGTCACACTGTCTAACTTTCATGTCAGTCTGTCACACTGTCTAACTGTCATGTCAGTCTGTCGCACTGTCTAACTGTCATGTCAGTCTGTCACACTGTCTAACTGTCATGTCAGTCTGTCGCACTGTCTAACTGTCATGTCAGTCTGTCACACTGTCTAACTGTCATGTCAGTCTGTCTGTCACACTGTCTAACTGTCATGTCAGTCTGTCACACTGTCTAACTGTCATGTCAGTCTGTCTGTCACACTGTCTAACTGTCATGTCTGTCTGTCTGTCACACTGTCTAACTTTCATGTCAGTCTGTCACACTGTCTAACTGTCATGTCTGTCTGTCACACTGTCTAACTGTCATGTCTGTCTGTCTGTCACACTGTCTAACTGTCATGTCAGTCTGTCACACTGTCTAACTGTCATGTCTGTCAGTCACACTGTCTAACTGTCATGTCTGTCTGTCACACTGTCTAACTGTCATGTCTGTCTGTCACACTGTCTAACTGTCATGTCTGTCTGTCTGTCACACTGTCTAACTGTCATGTCAGTCTGTCAGTCACACTATCTAACTGTCATGTCAGTCTGTCACACGGTCTAACTGTCATGTCTGTCAGTCACACTGTCTAACTGTCATGTCTGTCTGTCTGTCACACTGTCTAACTGTCAGGTCAGTCTGTCACACTGTCTAACTGTCATGTCTGTCTGTCTGTCACACTGTCTAACTGTCATGTCTGTCAGTCACACTGTCTAACTGTCATGTCAGTCTGTCACACTGTCTAACTGTCATGTCTGTCTGTCACACTGTCTAACTGTCATGTCAGTCTGTCACACTGTCTAACTGTCATGTCAGTCTGTCACACTGTCTAACTGTCATGTCAGTCTGTCACACTGTCTAACTGTCATGTCAGTCAGTCACACTGTCTAACTGTCATGTCAGTCTGTCACACTGTCTAACTGTCATGTCAGTCAGTCACACTGTCTAACTGTCATGTCAGTCTGTCACACTGTCTAACTGTCATGTCAGTCTGTCACACTGTCTAACTGTCATGTCTGTCTGTCACACTGTCTAACTGTCATGTCTGTCTGTCACACTGTCTAACTGTCAGGTCAGTCAGTCACACTGTCTAACTGTCATGTCTGTCTGTCACACTGTCTAACTGTCATGTCTGTCTGTCTGTCACACTGTCTAACTGTCATGCCAGTCTGTCACACTGTCTAACTGTCATGTCTGTCAGTCTGTCACACTGTCTAACTGTCATGTCAGTCTGTCACACTGTCTAACTGTCATGTCTGTCTGTCTGTCACACTGTCTAACTGTCATGTCTGTCTGTCTGTCACACTGTCTAACTGTCATGTCTGTCTGTCACACTGTCTAACTGTCATGTCTGTCTGTCACACTGTCTAACTGTCATGTCTGTCTGTCACACTGTCTAACTGTCATGTCAATCAGTCACACTGTCTAACTGTCATGTCAGTCTGTCACACTGTCTAACTGTCATGTCTGTCTGTCAGTCACACTGTCTAACTGTCATGTCTGTCTGTCAGTCACACTGTCTAACTGTCATGTCAGTCTGTCACACTGTCTAACTGTCATGTCTGTCTGTCAGTCACACTGTCTAACTGTCATGTCTGTCTGTCTGTCACACTGTCTAACTGTCATGTCTGTCTGTCACACTGTCTAACTGTCATGTCTGTCTGTCACACTGTCTAACTGTCATGTCTGTCTGTCACACTGTCTAACTGTCATGTCAATCAGTCACACTGTCTAACTGTCATGTCAGTCTGTCACACTGTCTAACTGTCATGTCTGTCTGTCAGTCACACTGTCTAACTGTCATGTCTGTCTGTCAGTCACACTGTCTAACTGTCATGTCTGTCTGTCAGTCACACTGTCTAACTGTCATGTCAGTCAGTCACACTGTCTAACTGTCATGTCAGTCAGTCACACTGTCTAACTGTCATGTCTGTCTGTCAGTCACACTGTCTAACTGTCATGTCAGTCTGTCACACTGTCTAACTGTCATGTCTGTCAGTCTGTCACACTGTCTAACTGTCATGTCAGTCTGTCACACTGTCTAACTGTCATGTCAGTCAGTCACACTGTCTAACTGTCATGTCAGTCTGTCCCACTGTCTAACTGTCATGTCAGTCTGTCTGTCACACTGTCTAACTGTCATGTCAGTCTGTCACACTGTCTAACTGTCATGTCAGTCTGTCTGTCACACTGTCTAACTGTCATGTCAGTCTGTCACACTGTCTAACTGTCATGTCTGTCAGTCTGTCACACTGTCTAACTGTCATGTCTGTCTGTCCCACTGTCTAACTGTCATGTCAGTCTGTCTGTCACACTGTCTAACTGTCATGTCAGTCTGTCCCACTGTCTAACTGTCATGTCAGTCTGTCACACTGTCTAACTGTCATGTCAGTCTGTCACACTGTCTAACTGTCATGTCAGTCTGTCCCACTGTCTAACTGTCATGTCAGTCTGTCTGTCACACTGTCTAACTGTCATGTCAGTCTGTCCCACTGTCTAACTGTCATGCCAAAAAAGAAACTCTTCTTTACATTACTACTCTGATGTATCTCATTAGTGGTCTGACTCAGGCCAATCAGTAACTGTCATGGTTATTACATCAATTTAGACAAACAAATTAAATTGTGAAAAAAAAAGTATTCTGTAAACTCTTCTGCCAATACTCTGAGCATGAGTCATCAGCAGTAGTATATATGACTTTATAGAAGGATATGTTCATACATTAGACCACAGTAGAGACTAACTGACTGACTGTTATATAGAAGGATCTGTTCATACAACAGACCACAGTAGAGACTAACTGACTGACTGACTGACTGGCTGACTGACTGACTGACTGACTGACTGACTGGCTGACTGACTGACTGACTGACTGACTGGCTGACTGGCTGGCTGGCTGACTGACTGGCTGACTGGCTGGCTGGCTGGCTGACTGACTGACTGACTGACTGACTGACTGGCTGGCTGGCTGACTGGCTGACTGACTGACTGACTGGCTGACTGGCTGACTGACTGACTGGCTGACTGACTGACTGAGTGACTGACTGGATGTGTAATAAGATCAGAATGGTTCTCCTGCTCCAGAGAGCTGGAATCTGTTTCATGTATTGGGGGGAGCAGAGTGAATGGCCAAACATATGGCCGTGATTAGGCCCAGCTGAGGAGGGCTGATTGACAGGTATCCCCCCCCCCCCCCCCCCCCACCCACCCCTTTACCCCCCTCGCGCCACCCTGTGCCCCTGGCCTGTAATAGCTACTTCTACCAGGAATCACAACTTGCTGATGGCAAAGATAACCGCCGCCATTCAAAACCACCGACAGCGACCGGCACACCAGCATTCCTCCTCGCCAACCAGACGGACCCAGTCCATGTCTGAGCCCCAAACGGTATCCTATTCCCTATTGGCCCTGGTCAGAAGTGGTGCACTAAATAGGGAACAGGGTTTCATTTGGGACTATTTCCAGGTATGTTATCCCTCCCAGTGATAAGCAGCTGTGAGTAGAGTAGAGTGGAGCAGTTGTCTGATATTGCTGTTTTCTGTCTCACTGCCCCTCCATTACAACATGGGTAACCCTGTACAGGCACAGATCAGAACCCGTGCTAGCACAGGGCTCGGCAGGGTACAGCAGGCCTGACAGGAATGTACTGGAGGGTGCTGTGATGGAGAGAGAGAGAGAGAGAGAAAGAGAGAGAGGGTGAATAAAGCAAAGTAGAGGCTGAGAGACGGGGTCAGGAGGGAGCTCAGACCGACTGGGACCATGCTTATATTATAATCAACCTGCTGACACATACAGCAGGACATCCAGCCAGGAAGCCATATTAATATGCTCAGGTGGGTACAGAGGTGGGTACAGTATCTCTACTCAGGTGGGTACAGAGGTGGGTACAGTTTACCTCTACTCAGGTGGGTACAGAGGTGGGTACAGTTTACCTCTACTCAGGTGGGTACACACACACACAAACACACACACACACACAAACACACACACACACACACACACATACACTTGATGCCTAGTCCCTTTACCCTGCCTTCATGTACATATCTACCTCAAATACCTTATTATTATCTATCCTGATGCCTAGTCACTTTACCCTGCCTTCATGTACATATCTACCTCAAATACCTTATTATTATCTATCCTGATGCCTAGTCACTTTACCCTGCCTTCATGTACATATCTACCTCAAATACCTTATTATTATCTATCCTGATACCTAGTCACTTTACCCTGCCTTCATGTACATATCTACCTCAAATACCTTATTATTATCTATCCTGATACCTAGTCACTTTACCCTGCCTTCATGTACATATCTACCTCAAATACCTTATTATTATCTATCCTGATGCCTAGTCACTTTACCCTGCCTTCATGTACATATCTACCTCAAATACCTTATTATTATCTATCCTGATGCCTAGTCACTTTACCCTGCCTTCATGTACATATCTACCTCAAATACCTTATTATTATCTATCCTGATGCCTAGTCACTTTACCCTGCCTTCATGTACATATCTACCTCAAATACCTTATTATTATCTATCCTGATACCTAGTCACTTTACCCTGCCTTCATGTACATATCTACCTCAAATACCTTATTATTATCTATCCTGATGCCTAGTAACTTTACCCTGCCTTCATGTACAGTGCCTTGCAAAAGTATTCATCCCCCCTTGGCGTTTTTCCTATTTTGTAGCATTACAACCTGTAATTTAAATGGATTTTTATTTGGATTTCATGTAATGGACATACACAAAATAGTCGAAATTGGTGAAGTGAATTGAAAAAAAAAAATTATAAAAAAAAATTCAAAAAAAGAAATAATGGAAAAGTGGTGCGTGCATATGTATTCACCGCCTTTGCTATGAAGGCCCTAAATAAGATTGGGTGCAACCAATTACCTTCAGAAGTCACATAATTAGTTAAATAAAGTCCACCTGTGTGCAATCTAAGTATCACATGATCTCAGTATATATACACCTGTTCAGAAAGGCCCCAGAGTCTGCAACACCACTAAGCAAGGGGCACCACCAAGCAAGCGGCACCATGAAGACCAAGGAGCTCTCCAAACAGGTCAGGGACAAAGTTGTGGAGAAGTACAGATCAGGGTTGAGTTATAAAAAAATATCAGAAACATTGAACATCCCACGGAGCACCATTAAATCCATTATTAACAAATGGAAAGAATATGGCACCACAACAAACCTGCCAAGAGTGGGCCGCCCACCAAAACTCACGGACCAGGCAAGGAGGGCATTAATCAGAGAGGCAACAAAGAGACCAAATATAACCCTGAAGGAGCTGCAAAGCTCCACAGTGGAGATTGGAGTATCTGTCCATAGGACCACTTTAAGCCGTACACTCCACAGAGCTGGGCTTTACGGAAGAGTGGCCAGAAAAAAGCCATTGCTTAAAGAAAAAAATAAGCAAACACGTTTGGTGTTCGCCAAAAGCCATGTGGGAGACTCCCCAAACATATGGAAGAAGGTACTCTGGTCAGATGAGACTAAAATTTAGCTTTTTGGCCATCAAGGAAAACGCTATGTCTGGCGCAAACTCAACACCTCTCATCACCCCGAGAACACCATCCCCACAGTGAAGCATTGTGGTGGCAGCATCATGCTGTTGGGATGTTTTTCATTGGCAGGGACTGGGAAACTGGTCTGAATTGAAGGAATGATGGATGGCGCTAAATACAGGGAAATTCTTGATGGAAACTTGTTTC